>NC_051862.1:211918516-212173853 GCF_015732765.1 Culex quinquefasciatus | reverse complement strand
TTTGATAATGCGTTTTAACCTTCAAGCCTGTTGTGTGTGATATCAGATTTCGTGAGCGTTAATAAATTAAAATTTATTGTTAAGATGGAATATAAAGAAACAACTTTTCCCTTATCATAAAAAATAACAACTGGATTCAACATTGGTTAATCACAGTTTTTTTAGTATTGAAAAACGAGGATTCCAAGGATTACATCTGCCAGCATGAAAATCAAATTGTCAACAAGAATGACAAGAAACCACGTGGATTCCCTCGTTCTGGTGAAAATTGTGGTGGCCCATTAGGGAAAGTTTTTTTTTTTTTTTTTTTGTTTTCATTCCACACACTCACATTATTAATGCATTAGTCACAAAAGGGGGGAGGACATATTTTCGTCCGCGAGATCCTCACTCAATTAAAAGCTATAAATCAAATCAGCTTTATCGAAGCGCATTTTAATCCGGCTTTGTACGGCGAGATGATAATATTGTATATTTCCGCGCGGCCCAGACAGACAAAACCTTGCCACATTTGGCCGGATTTGTGCGCGCCACACGAACATTGTGGTGGTACCTCAGCCCGGTTTTTGTTCCAGATTTCAGGGACGTGGCCATAAGCTGCCCGTCGCGTCGCTGTCCGTTTTCAGTTCAGTTCCGAGATCTGCGAGAATTGCGAATGGGACGTAATTCGATTTTATGAATTTTCAAAACGATTGTCATGCAAATAAAGCAATGAAAGGGATTTGGAGAAGCGAATAATATTGTATTGCATTTTTGTGAATTTCCCCATATGAAGCCTTATTTCAAGAGAATCGTGATACAACGATTTAACTTGAAGTAAATAATCTCACAGGAAAACCACTGTTTCTAAATAGTAATAATTATAATCATGAAACCCGCACAAACCTTGAAAGCTATGTTCGCTTTAAATTAACGAAAGGCAAAATGATCACAATTCCCATGAATCATACCACTTTAAGATTGTATAAATGTAGTTCAAGTCCTCAAAGAAGTATATAAGCTTCTGTTTCACATAATGTTTATCAGATTATTTTCTCTAGCCTTGGTGAACATTTCTAATTATTATTAACAAGCAAGCTACTGTAGAAATAATCATGAAGTTTCTTATCGTAACTACGATGGTTCTGATGGCAATTATCACTGTGGCCAAGGCAAATGGTATCGAAGACGGTAAGATGAAATTATTATCAAACATTAAGTTTTTCTACCAAATTTAACAATTTTACAGAAATCGAACTAAACTGGAAAGCCGATGAATCTTCGATGGCCGAACATTTTGTGAATAATGGTGGACTGGAACGTCGCGTTCGTTCCCCGAAACCTTGCCCTCCGATCATGTGGCCGGAAGGTGGAAGGCGACAACACGGATTCACTGGAGAAACTAATGAAGTTGCCGGATGCTTATGATTTCTTTTCATTTTTTGTCTTACAGTGGTTAATCATAGTTTTCGTTAAATGTCTAAAGAATAAAAAATTATCAATGAAAAAATACAAAAGTGATTTAACTCACAATTCTCAACAGTTTGACATATTTTTTTAGAATAAATTAATTTTGGTTTTTGTTTTGGTACATTTAAAATAATTCAAATGATTTAAAAAAAATCGTACTTTTCAAGAAATCAGCAAACTTATAAAAAATCGTATTTTTTTGTTACGAAAAAATTAGAATTATACTTTTTTGCAAAACCGTCGGTTTCCTAAATATCTAATCCTCTCACAATTGAAGCTCTACGGGTTGCAAAAGAAAGATGTCTAGTTTGACTTTAAGAGAAAGTAGTACAAGATTCAAAAATCTAGCAAAGCATTCAGAAAGGTCGTAAGAAAACATAATATGAAGGTTTAGTTTTTTTCATAAGGTTTCAAAAGTATAGATTATGCCAGTTTTAGTGTTAAAAGTGCATTTTCCCAATTTTTTGCCGTCTTCTGTGTTTTTTCTTCGAAAATACCTGTTTTATTTGTAAAAATCGTATAGTAGAGTAAAAGTTTCGATATCGTATTTGTATGGGAGTTTGGATAATCAAATCATTAACACACTTACCTTTAATTTATTTATTTATTGTTACTTTCAACATCAACCTCGAGTTCTGCAACTCCATTGATTCCTCCAAATTTGAATGGTTGATTGCCTTTAAAATTACCATACGTATTTTCTGACTATTTCATCACCGCCACTTTGACCGCCATCTTGGATCTAAACATTCTTATTTAGTTTAGAGTAATTTTAAGGTCATACTTAAGCTCGACAATCAACGGACAACGAAAAAAAATCCTGATTTGATTATCCAAAGTGATTTTCTCCAAGGCATTCGGAGAATCGAGTTTTCTGAAATATTGGAAACATGTTGACCAATTTTTAAAAAGATATTAATTATGCATATAAATTGCATTTAAAAACGATTTATTTCATTGTAAATGAAAAATTCTATATTTTTTTCGAGTTTCACAACATTTTTTTTCATTCTTCAAATGATTAAAAATTATTTTTAAATCAAAACTTAGGAGGATTTTGTTTTCGAAAAGAACAGAAAGTTCTAAAAAAAAGTTCATTTGTTTACACTGAAAATCAAACCTATAGTTTCCGACATATCGCGATTTTAAAAATGAGGGCTTAAAAGACGACACTGAGAAAACTAATAATTCACTAGATTTAGGCTTTGGGAGGCTGTATTTTAGCAACCAGCAGTCATCAGTCAGTCAGTCAATACAAGAAAAATGTAGGATTTTTTGTCAAAGATATTTTTGTAGAGTGTTTTTAAATAGCAAAAAATCAATATATTTTTGAAAAATTTCACCTTCAAATGTATTTAATTTTGATATATTATTCAGATTTTGCATCAAAATATTTCTGAAAAAAATAGTTTTTTATGGGATTATAAATAGTCTATTTAAAAAATCGTGATATTTTTTCCGCGTAGGGGAAATATGCCCATTTTAATCACTCTAAGCCGTTCGACCAATTCTCATCACTTTTGCCGTTTTCCGCTATTAAATCAACATTTTTAGATGTATCAACAATGGAAAGTTGCTTGCTTACTTTAATTTGAGCTATTTATTACTTTGGAACAGTCAACAACATTTTATGACAGCTGTAATTCATGATCAAAGTGCTGATAGGCCGATAATAGAAATAGGCTGAGAAAGGGTATAATTCCCCTATCTAATTTTTTGCAGAACTCATAATCAAACCCTTCAATTTTGTCAATTTTAAACAGCAATGTGAAATTGTATGAAGTATTGCATGGATAAGACTAATGATGCAAAATAGCTTCATTCATCGAACATTCAGTTGAAAATCAAATTTTTTAAACAGTTCAACTACCAATAAAAAATACGTAAAGGGACATGAGCAATTCTCTATCAAATCGGTATTTTTTCTTCAATTTTATTTTTTGTATTTTTTAATCCGGCTGAAACTTTTTTGGTGCCTTCGGTATGCCCAAAGAAGCCATATTGCATCATTAGTTTGTCCATATAATTTTCCATACAATTTTGGCAGCTGTCCATACAAAAATGATGTATGAAAATTCAAAAATCTGTATTTTTCGAAGGAATTTTTTGATCGATTTAGTGTCTCGGCCAAAGTTGTCGGTATGCATACGGACTACACAGGAAAAAAATGTTACACGGTAAAAAATTTTTTTTGGTGATTTTTTATTTAACTTTTTGTCACTAAAACTTGAATTGCAAAAAAAACACTATTTTTATTTTTCGATATGTTTTAGAGGACATCAAATGCCAACTTTTCAGAAAATTTTCAGGTTGTGCAAAAAATCTTTGACCGATTTATGATTTTTTTAATCAATACTGATTTTTTTCAAAAAATCGAAATATTGGTCGCAAAAAAAATTCAACTTCATTTTTCGATGTATAATCAAATTTGCACCGTTTTCAAGTTAAATCCATTTATAGGTGACTTTTTTGATAATAGTCGCAGTTTTTCATTTCTTTAAATTACTGCACATGTTTGCCCACTTTTGAAAACAAAATTTTTTTAAAGCTGAAGACTGAAGACTGCGGCAAACAAACAAACATACTCGGATTTTTTGACAGTTTGTCTGCTTTGTTTGTTTGCAGAAACGTCAGCCTGCCAAACACAAAAAATTGCAAGTTTGTTTGTGTGTTTAAAATAGTCTAACACCTTGAGGAAAACACTTACTTGCTCCACTTGCCTTATTGTTTAGAATTCTATGCAATTCGACTTGATCATCTCTTACAAACTCATAATCATACAATAAATTCACATTGGATACATTAGCCCGTGAGCATTTAAACATATATCTGAAGCCAACACTAAAATTAAAAAAAAATATCTTAGAATCGAGAAAACAACAAAAGGGTTACGTTCCACGCTAAAAACTCCTCCGACAAATCACTCCCGAAAATTCACACTCCGTCTAAAATTGACTAATCACGTCCCGAATCTGCTACAACTAGTATAACAAAAAAGTTGTCATTTTCGTTCCTGTCACGTGCTCAAAAAAAGTGCATCCAACGACGTGTGCAGCAAGACTTGATATTTTATTTAAACTGCACTTTTATCACCGCGCGTTGTTGCTGCTGCAACTGTCGTACAGATTTTTTTTCCCCCCAACGTGTGCATCATCGCGACAGATTTCCATAAACCCCTCTTTTCCGACAGGCGTCCTCCTGTTGCTTGAGCGACGAAAATTGGTCCGCCTCCAAATTTTGCCAAATTTAGGATGCGTGCTGCACTTGTGTGAATTTGTATGCACTCTTGGGTATGGCCAACGGGGTAAATTGGATATGGAATGATTTTGAATGCATTTTTTTGTAGAATAGTGAATTGAAAAGAAATTTTTAAAAAAGAAAAAAGTTTTATTAGGGGATAAAAAAAATCAAAGCATAAAGTTCAGCCCAATTTAACCCTTCTTACACCAAATAAACCATCAAAAGAACCATCGCAGTGATTTGCGTTTGATTGAGTCCACAGAAATTGCATCGGTTGCACCGCCCGGTGCAAGAAACGGAAATCCATTAATATGATTTATTCAACCGTTTCACGCGCGCGCTTTTTGCGCAAATTTGCGTGTCATTTCAGAACCGCGAGATTCGCGAAAATTTACGCGCGCGCAAAAACTAGAACCACTTTTCACTCAAATAATACGACATGTGGATGCTGGGCCAAACGCCGTCGCCGTCGTCGTCGGTGGCTGCCAATCCAATCGAACATAATTTCCCACAAAATTTGCCAATTGTCCGTCCGGTTGTGTGGCCACGGTGACGGAACATTGCCCGGAAATGGCACTCCATTCGAAAGTGCTGGATGCTGGGGTGGGAAGTGAGGATTCTTTGAGCTTAAATGATTTCGGAGTGAAATCGAGTTGCCCTGCCACTAAAGCGTTAGTGGTGAAACATAATTAAAAAGTTAAAATCTGCCACCGAAGCCAATTATGAACACAAAATTACGGGAAATCCTTTCGAAAGCTGGTTTAATATTTAGTGACCGCACTTCCGTGCCTCATCACGGCATGTGTGAAACGAGTTTAGGAGACTTTGTTAACTGGCAAAATGACGTACGTAAAATCATTTTTTTTTTTCAATTCTTCGTGAAATAAGATTTTGTAGTACTATGAATGCAAAGAGACGAGTTGTTCCTTGCTCGTCTCTTTGTATTCATAGTAATGCATTCTGCTAAAACGCTCAACCAAACCACAATTTTGTAGTAATTGAATAATTTGTTATAGTAAAAAAAAAAAACAAAAAACCTTGCCACATTCTGACTTTGACTCTGACTCTGACTCTGACTCTGACTCTGACTCTGACTTTGACTCTGACTTTGACTTTGACTTTGACTTTGACTTTGACTCTGACTCTGACTCTGGACTCTGGACTCTGGACTCTGGACTCTGGACTCTGGACTCTGGACTCTGGACTCTGGACTCTGGACTCTGGACTCTGGATTCTGGACTCTGGACTCTGGACTCTGAACTCTGGACTCTGGACTCTGTGTCTCTGGACTCTTGGACTCTGGACTCTGGACTCTGTACTCTGGACTCTGGACTCTGGACTCTGGACTCTGGACTCTGGACTCTGGACTTTGGACTCTGGACTCTGACTCTTTGTCAGTCTTTGTGTTTTTGTGTCATTGTGGCTTTCTCAAAAACAAAAAAAAATAGTCAAAAATTTATAAATTGCTCTTTACATCACTCTCTCAAAATTTAATTCACAAAATGAGACCACACTTTCGAAACACTTGTCGAAAAACGGGCAACAACTTTCACGCAACAGGACCTACTAGAGCTACACACACAGTAAGGTTGAGTGATTCACATTTGAGTACACTCTACTCTACTTTTCGTCGGATTAAACAGATGATTACCACCGGCTTATGCTTAATTTATGCGAACAAATGCAGCTTTCCGTGTACGGGTTGGGGAGCCTCATTATGATGACCATTCGGGTGGAAATGAGGAAAACTGCATGTTTATTTAAATAACACACCCACATTCTCATCCGCTGACAAAAGTTACTGGACTGTTAATAGCTTAAAATCATTTTTGCCACATACATAAAGCACCCTAATAGCTGAACAAACACGCCTTTTGAGGAGATTTATTCAATTTTTGAATGAAACAGAAATTATTCGGCCAACGCAAGGGACCATTAAGTGTTTGGCGAAACACAATCGCAGATCAATGGCTATTTGTGGGAAACGTAAGAAGCTTACCGCAATTTCTTTTGCAATGGGTGATGCTTTGATGATTTTCTTTTTTCAATTTGTTTTTCTCTCCCCCTCGTAAGATTTGATCACTGGACACTGCCTCCGTTGACAGCATATCAATTTCCTTTGGTGAAAAACAACATGATTATAGGATTTTGAGGTGGAACTACATGGAGTGAAGTTTAGAAATGGTTTCTATGGATTTAATGATTTGGAAGTGATATTTTTGATCTTATAAAAACGATGGATGGATTTTATGCCAATCCATTAAAAAAAATTATTTCATCGAAACTGAGATACCAGTTTCTATCGATGTCAATCCTTCTTTGAAAGTACAAACCCCTTAGTGGCCGAGTGGTTAGAGCTTCTATCAATCTAAATGTGTGAGTTCGAATCCCACCTGATACATTCGTTTTTTGATCATATTCAAAGTTCAATAATAGTTCAATCATTTCAAGTAGACCTGTAGAGAATTGAAACCTGCACCTTTCGCTTATGAGGCGGTAGCCATTAAGTCACGGGCCGTCAGACCAAAATTACCAACAATACCATAATCATCAAAATTACCAAAATTATCAAAATTATCAATATAACCAAAATGACCATAATGACCAAAATGACCAAAATGGCCAAAATTACCAAAATGACGGAAATGACGGAAATGGCAAAATGACCAAAATTACCAAAATGATCAGAATGACAAAAAAGACAAAAATAGCCAAATGATCAAAATTACCAAAATAATCAAAATGACCAAAATGACAAGAGTGGCCAAATGACCAAAATAACGAAAATGACGAAAATGGCCAAAATGACCAAAATGGCCAAAACGATCAAAATGACGAAAATGGAAAAAATACCAAAATGACCAAGATAATCAAAATGGCTAAAATGACCAAAATTACCAAAATGACGAGAATGACCAAATGACCAAAATGATCAAAATGGCGAAAATGACCAAAATGACCAAAATGATCAAAATGACCAAAATGACCAAAATGTCAAACATGATCAAAATGACCATAACGACCAAAATGACCAAATGACGAAAATGGTCAAAATGACCAAAATGACCAAAATGTCAAACATGATCAAAATGACCATAACGACCAAAATGACCAAATGACGAAAATGGTCAAAATGACCAAAATGACGAAAATGGCCAAATGACCAAAATGACCAAAATTACGAAAATGGCCAAATGACCAAAATTCCCAAAATGAAGAAAATGACCAAAATGACCAAAATTACGAAAATGGCCAAATGACCAAAATTCCCAAAATGAAGAAAATGACCAAAATGACCAAAATAACCAAAATAACGAAAATGACGAGAATGGCCAAATGACCAAAATTCCCAAAATAACCAGAATTATCAAAATGATCAAAAAGACCATAATGGCCAAAATGACCAAAATGACCAAAATGGCCAAAATGACTAAAATAACGAAAATGGCCAAATGACCAAAATTCCCAAAATGAAGAAAATGACCAAAATGACCAAAATAACCAAAATAACGAAAATGACGAAAATGGCCAAATGACCAAAATTCCCAAAATGACCAAAATGATCAAAATGGCCAAATGACCATAATGACCAAAATGACCAAAATGACGAAAATGGCCAAATGACAAAAATGATCGAAATGGTGAAATTGACCAAATGACCAAAATGACGAAAATGGCCAAATGACCAAATGATCAAAATTACGAAAATGGCCACATGACCAAAATGACCAAAATGACGAAAATGACCAAAATTACCAAAATGGCTAAATGATCAAAATTACCAAAATGATCAAAATGATCAAAAATACCATAATGGCCAAAATGACCAAAATGACCAAAATGGCCAAAATGACCAAAATAACGAAAATGGCCAAATGACCAAAATTCCCGAAACGAAGAAAATGACCAAAATGACCACAATGACGAAAATGGCCAAATTACCAAAATGACCAAATGACCAAAATTCCCAAAATGACCAAAATGATCAAAATGCCCAAAATGACCAAAGTGACCAAAATGATCAATATGGCCAAATGATCAAAATTACCACAATGACGAAAATGGCCAAATTACCAAAATGACCAAAATGACCAAAATGATCAAAATGACCAAAATAATCAAAATGACCAAAATGACCAAGATGACCAAAATGACAAAAGTGGCCAAATGACCAAAATGACCAAAATGGCCAAAATGATCAAAATGACCAAAATGGCCAAATGATCCAAATTACCAATATGATCAAAATGACCAAAATGACAAAAATTGCCAAATGACCAAAATGACGAAACTGGCCAAATGACTAAAATGACCAAAATGACCAAAATGGCCAAATTATCAAAATTACCAAAATGATAAAAATGACCAAACGAAAATAACAAAAATGACGAATATAACGAAAATGACCAAAATGACGAAAGTGGCCAAATGACCAAAATGGCCAACATGATCAAAATGACCATAACGATCAAAATGGCCAAATTACGATAATGACCAAAATGACGAAAATGACTTAAAGGACCAAAATGACCAAAATGGCCGAAATAACCAAATGACCAAAATGAAGAAAACGGCCAAATAACCAAAATGATCAAAATGGCGAAAATGGCCTCAATGACCAAAATGACCGAAATGTTCAAAATGGCAAACATGATCAAAATGGCCAAATGACGAAAAAGACACAAATGACCAAAATTACCAAAATGACCAAAATGACAAAAATGGCCAAATGACCAAAATTACCAAAATGATCAGAATTATCAAAATGACGAAAAAAGCCAAAATGACCAAAATGACGAAAAGGACCAAATGGCAAACATGATCAAAATGATCAAAATGACCAAACGACCAAAATGGCCAAATGAACATAATGACCAAAATGACCAAAATGTCCAAAATGACGAAAATGACCAAAATGATCAAAATGACCAAAATGACCGAAATGACCAAAATTACGAAAATGGCCGAATGACCAAAATTATCATAATGACCAAAATCAGCAAAATTTTTAAAATGATATAATCACCAAAATTTATTATAAATTTAAATATTAGATTAATAAAAAGAATAAGTTCAAAGTGCTAGTAGTAGAATTACAAACAAAAATAATATTGATCAACAGACTTCAGATTAAATTATGAATAGCAAGTATTTATCAAAAAAAATGTTTTGTGAGTCATGAATAACAAACATTCATAAATAGTTCCAGTCAAATGAATTCACATCATGTACCGCAATCAAAAGTCCCCACATAAGCAACCATAATAACATAGTACATTATCCCAATAAAACGCTTCTTTTCACTCGATCTCAACCACGACAACGCAAAATCCGTCCACAAAAGCATCGCGTAATTACGGCTCAAAAGAACCTGCCTCTTCCGGTGTGCAGAATCTTCTTTCTCCTTCAATTGAAATCCCTGAATAGCGAGAAGGCTGGCTGGCTTCACTATTTCCCTGTCGTAAATAAATTAAAACTAAAATTCCACTTCCTTTTGGCTCTTAACCAGATCCGGCGAGATCCTGCTCCAGGGGGTGAGCTAAATGGGAAAATTCCAACGAACCCCTTTTTTCACCAAAGACGACGACGACGCCGGAATTCACCGGGTTCGCTAATGATACCTCATTTCACCGGAACCATCCGGTTCCAAAGCAAACACACACGTTTACGCTAAAATCAGGTACTTTTTCCAGCAGACAACCGCGCTGCCTTCCTTTGAAACGGGAATTTAACATCATTAATGTTGATTTAGTTTTCGTAAAAATCTCTTTATCAAATTTCCCAAAGCCCCCACACCCCTCTTTCACCTTTCAAGGTAAAGTGACTTGTTAGTTGGAAAATGTTCTGCTGCAGAAGTGCGCTGTGGTTTGGGTGGATTTTTCCCGAAGCTGCGGTTTGAGCTGCCGGAGCTGGCAAAATTGGCTCAGCACTTTTAATCACGTTTGAATAACCCCACACTTCATCCCCGAATAAAAGGTAGAAAATTAAGTTTACCTGACTTCTAAAACGTCTGTATTTGCTTTGAGCTGCTACTGGTGAATGGTTGATGAGGTTGATTGAGAATTAAAAAGGGCTCACCCAGGTGAGGTTTTTTTTTTCTTCTTCTGGGATGGAAGTGCTCTTGTGATGTTGAAAAGGTTCGCAGTCATTTAATTATCCCCTGTTTAAATCACGGATCGACTCAATCAACGACTTCGGGGTTGAGAACCTTTGATGGTTTGGTATATTTTACATCAGATTTGATTCAGGTTAGGTATTTTGGATAATTTCTTTTATTTTTCCGATAGCAATGTGTTCCAAAACTATTATTAATTGTGATAAGTAATAACTTGAATTCATCAAAGAAGGCATACGTTTACTTAAACGATAAAAAAGTACAAAAACATAAAAAAACATTCAGAAATTACAAATTTCTAACGATCATGTACGTTTCTGATCTGTTTATCTACAAGCAATCCAAAGGCCATTGTCTGGCTGTGAAATTATGGGGAAATATATTTTATATTAGACTTGTCAGTTTAAGAAAATAGCTCAAAACTGCCACGGGTGTTAGCCCTCAGGCAGTTTTTTACTACTCATTTCAGAATAGCAAAGAACCTGGCGGCTAAATTCCGGAACATTGGGCTTTGTTAATTCCCTCCTAAACATAGACCAGTTATAACAAATTTTGATCATATTCCTCAGACAGCATCTTAGCAGGCGGTGCCCATCGTGTAAAAAATAGCGAATAATTTTGAAGAAAATGTTTTAAAAAAAAAACGCATGTCTCAGCTTCAACTTAACAAAAGCTGTTTTTTTATAGCGAACTATGCTAACTTTTTTCAGCAATCTTATTGCATCGGTATCGGAATCGGTCATGATCATGAAATCTCATGGGATAGCGTCATGATTCGAAATCCGGACACTTAGTAGCATATCATTGTTGTTATAGCTGGCAAAAAATCACGTAACTAGTTGGAAATGCAGAAATATTATCAGAGTTGCAAATGTAGAAATATCACCGTCACAAAAGTATAGCCCGAACATAAATTTGATCATTTAAAACAATAAACATGGACTACAAAACAACGTCATGATTCGAATTCCCGGACGCTTCGAAACCCTGACGCCTCACATTATTATATCAATTATTTGGACATAAGTTCGCGTTATGAATGTCAAAACTGTATTATTTGATGAATTCTACCATGAACTTTCATTTAAAGTTTGTTTGAAATGCCAAAACAATTATATAAAATAAAATTATATGTTTACCAAAAATGTGAAACATTTCACTGAAATATTTCTTAGGCGTCCGATGCACCGGGAAGGCAAAGCAGAAATTTATGGTTTTGATTTCCTTAAATTCTAGCAGTTGTTTTTTTTTTAAATGTCGATTGTTTTGATGTTAACCAGCCCGGGAGCATGTTGACAGCTCCCATACAAACTGAGCGTACCCCGTTTTGTGGGCCCAGTGGGCCTAAGATGGCGGCCTTCGATATTATCTAGCCAAACATTTGAAAATGGCGAATAGTTTAAATAAATATAGTTTTTGCCTTGTTTTGGCTGAAAACGACAAAATAAGAATTCTGAAGTCATTTTCTTAAAAAACATGTTCAGAAATACGCCACGTTCACATATTAGTCTAGAACAGTTAAAGTGAGAATGCCGCAAAAGCCGTCACGAAAAAAAAAATTCCTATGCAAATTTTGAGTTCCGTATTTGTTGGACGGACTCCGACGAGGCCCACTTGCCATCTGTCGGTGAATATGCGCAACTCACGAAATCTGTCATCTTAGGGTCGGGTTGATGTTAACAGCTTATTTGAGACCTAAAAAATGCCATTCACTAACATTTCCGTCCAAATTTGTGTGGTTCATAAGCAAAATCGAGTGTCCGAAATTCGAAGCAAAAGCGACCGGATTTCGAATCAGCTTTTATCGGTGTCCTAAATCGGTGTCCTTATCGGTGTCCGGGATTCAAAGCACAACAAATCATTTTAATTAAAAAATCTGATGAAAAAATGTTAGAAAAGACATGCATTCTCTTAAAACTCGAAATGAAAACCGTGATTATGAGTGAAATGGAGAATAAAATGATGGAAAACATTTTGCCGAACTTAAGTCAAATTCGTTTGGTTTGATAAATTGTTTTTAATTTTTAATAAACTTTTGTATATAAAATTAGAACCCTAACAACTAAATATTCGATATTTTCAATTTTCAACTTGCACCTTTGCTTCTCGAATAGCAATTTTCTTATCTTTAAAAAATAGATCAAAAAAATAATAATGCTGAAGAATTTTTTTTTATTGCATATATTCTTGGAGAGCATGATCCTAACTAGGTGGATTAATTCGCAAACCTAAAAAAAAACAATGACCAAAAAATACCGTTTCTATTAGAAATCGGCCAATTTCGACCTTTTTTTATTTGGCTCAAACTGTGTGGGGTCCTTTGGGACCATCCATAAACCACGTGGGTGTCATTGGTTCACCCATACAAGGCTTCATACAATGTTGGCAGCTGTCCATACAAAAATGGTACGTGAATACATATTCTAAAATCTGTAACTTTTGAAAAAAATTCTGATCAATTTTGTGTCTTCAGCAAAGTTGTAGGTATTGTTGGGGATTGTTTGAATTAACTTTTTTTTCACAAAAACTCAATTTAAAAAAATAATTATCGAGATTTTATGATATGTTTTAGAGGACAAAACCCCGTAATTTCTACCACCGAATTTTATAAAAAATGTAATTTTTGAAAAAATGTGATTTTTGGAAAAATTTAAATTTTATGCAAAAAAAAACTTGACTAATTTTTTTATGAAGAATTTAATTTGCAATCGAAAAGTACTTTACAGATTTTTCGATATAGGGCCCCGTTTTCAAAATAGCCACTGAAAGTTTGATTAGAGCGAAATATTTTAGTTTTTCGATTTTTAAAAATTATTACTATAAAAAACCATTTCTAAAAATATTGTTTATGAAAAATTCAGAAAATTTGCTATTGTCTAATATTCATTGGAGGTTGGATTTCTAAATGCTTAAAGCGGCAAAAAAGAAAAAGAAGCGAGAAAATGTATGATTTTTAAGTCTCTCCCAAACACCCCACTATTTGCTAACGTCGAGATCTCAGCAACTGGTCCGATTTTCAATGTTACAAAATGAAATATTCGTGAAATTTTTAGATATTTTTCGGAAACAATATTTTCAATTTCAATCAAGACTAACATTTCATAAGCACCAAACATTCAATATTGCGCCCTTTATGAAGTGTTAGTTTTGATTAATTAAAATTCAGATTGACCTCGATTATCCGAAGTTTTGATTATCCGAAGGTTTGTATTGGATAACCGAACCAGGAACAAAAAAAAACCAATTTTTCATTTTGTTATTTCAAACGTCAAATTCGAGTTAAAAAAAAAACTGTGATTCGATTATCCGAAGTTTCGATAATCCGAAGTGAAATCATTCCAAGACCTTCGGATAATGTAGTCTAAACTGTATAAGCCTCAAATGTCTAAAATAACAGTTTTAAGAGTTTTCAGAAGATTAATTTCAGAATCATTTTTCAATGGATGAAGAGTCATTTCAATAATAAATAGTTTATTCCTTAACATTGAAAACCTCAGCCCCCCCCACAACCTTCAAAGTTGTTCTAAAAATCTGGGGGAAAAAATGTGTTTTTCAAAAAACTTTAATATTTCAATTAAAATATAAGTGCAATCAGTTGAAAATGCATTACCATGCGTTTAGAATCATTTTAAGCATGTTTTTTTTTTCTAAATTTTCAATTTTTATTATCGCAAAAAGTTTTTTTAATCGCTTAAATTTTTGTTTTCGTCAAATTTTACTTTTTTGGATAACTAATGATTGCAAATCAACTGAACTAGTGTAAAATTCATTTTAAAACACGTTTTCCATGCTATTGTTGAAACTATGCTTGTTGTTGTCCCTGGGCCGAGGGACAAAAACTTTAAAAAAATATTTGCATCGGCCTTAACATGAGAAAAAAGTTTAACAAGCTCTCGTCACAATTAAACAATCAAATTACAAATTAGAAGTAGCTCAGCAAACCATCAATTTAACCAACAAAGCATTGAATGAATGGCAGAAAATTTGCTCAGCCTTATAAAAAACAATTTAAAATTTTGAAATAAATTTTGATTGAAATGATTTTTTTTTAAATGCATATAAGTTAAAAAAGGGTGAATTTTATCACAATGATTTTCAAACATAATGACGTTAAACATAAGAAAACAATTTTTTTTTTCGGCTGATCGGAACTTTGATGATTCGAGGCATCGTATAATCAAGTCTGGACTGTAATTCGATCAAAAAAAATAATGTTGTTCAATTTTCCATTGATTTTGCAGATATAGCAAATTATTCAATTTGATTAAACTTTTTAAGAGCGTATTCACAAGCCAGCTTACACAAAGTACCTTCAAACCAACAGCGTTAATCACGCCACCATTTTCGCAACCTGTGCTGCTTGCTGACTTGTACCATCACGGTCGTGTTTTCTCTGCGCTCACACAACGCTAAATAAATTATTCCCAAGTGTGTTTCCTCGGAAAACGAGCGCGCACTCGGAAAAACCTGCCAAACCACATCCAAACATGAGCCAAAGCACATCACATCAAGTATTTAAAACCGCACGGAAGCAAACACACGCAACGGTGATGCATCCTGACAAAATTTGGCTGGCGGATGGATTTTCCAGGGGCGGCTCATTTGAAGGGGTTTCTACGCCGCAATGTGACTTGTTTTGTGTGCGTTTTTTTTTATTTGGTTGGTCCAACCCAGCTTTTCCCTTCCTCCCACAAGGAAATTTTCAAAGCGAAAAACACTTGTGCCGAGGAATGTTCCCAGCCAGTGTGTTTATAAAGTGTTATTTTATTTTAAATTTTATTACGAGATTTTCCCTCCCAACGCAATCGCTCATGAGAAGTTTCTGCCGGGGGAAAAAAAACTGGGAGGAACGAGTCCTCTTACGTTCCGTTCCAAGAGAAAAGGGATCCCTTTTTCCACATGTTTGGAAAAACAAGGCAAAAAAGCAAATAAATTACACATAAACGTCCTTTACGCTGGCAGCAGCATCGGACAGGATGGCAACAGCAACAGCAACAAAAAAAGTGGGTGGGAAACTCCCCCTCTTGGCCAATGAGCCGCCGTTGGTGCTTCGTTGAGAAGATTTGCGCAAATAATGCTATTATATTATACAAATGAGCGCCGGAGAATGTGTTTGCCAGTTCTTTTTTTTCTATTTTATTTTTATATACTCTTTGCTGTTTTTAAGCTCTTTTGGCGGTTCTTTTCAAACGATGGTGGTCATTCCAGAGCAGGAGTAAAAACACAAAAATCAAGTGAATTTCAAAAGGAATTTTATCAAAGAAAAATAAACACACTCGCGTGCCCGGGTCATTTCAGCAGTGGGTCCATACACACACACAAACACATTTTATTTTATTTCTAAATGGTTGATTTTTTTATTCTGCATATTTTCAACAACACCAATCGACCAGGACGCATTTTTATTTCACTTTTACTGGTGTGTGCAAATTTGTTTTCATTGGAATTCAGTGGAATTTGTTGACCGAAATGTGTACCAAGCTTAATAAATTTAGGAAGGAAAGCATTCTTACTTGGTTTTGTTTCAAAGTTTATAATTATGGGTGCACAGCAATCAAGGAAGTTGTTGTCTTTTCATTACAAATTTGTCAAACCCAATCCTGCAAATGTGTGATTGTAAAAATAGTCAAACTTTAATGTAAATAATTTTGTAGACAGTACATTAATTCCGCTCAAATCAAGTCCGTCCCATATGTGATTTCTTCAGTTTTTAGTTAATGGTGCAGTTTGGTTCAAAATCGTGTGTTCTTTCTGAAAAGCTTATAACATCCAGTACTTTGCTCTAGAAATCAGGAAGAAATCCAGTTTTTTCGTGAAAACTTAACACGCAGCCTTATGGGCGGGACAAATTTGCTTTTTTACTCTTTTTAAGTTTTTTGTTTTCTGATGAGAGTGGCAGATTAAAGGAATTGAAGGATTGAAGGTACTAAAATGTGTGTAACCAAAACCTTGGTGCAAAAAACGCTGGTTGATGTGCACCGATAAGCAACAAAAAATGCAAACAAAAATTTTGAAAATTTTAAATTCTTTGCAATAAGGAAGTGCTCGTGGTGCTCCATGGATAAAGACAGTGATAAAACATAACTAAATTAGATTTTCTAAATAAGTTTAATTTGATCCCTATTTCTCCCAATATCCAAATAGCATTTTAGCTTGCTATTTGAAACAAAAAAAAAACAGCATAGATCATTTTTTCATACATTTGCATTTATCTATCGAGATTATGGAAAAATGTATAACATATGAATTAAATATGAAAAAGTTTAGTCAAAACCATTAATTAAAAATTACTCGTTATCTCTACATTAGCAACAGTAGTAATATAAACTTCAAAGCTATTGCCAGAACTAATGCCACTCACAGTACGATTTTGTAGCCCATATCAAATTCTACCCCTGCTGAATGACTAAATTGGTACAATTATTGTGTTTATGCTAACTGATAAACTTCAAACTGAAAGAAATGTGAGTCAAGTCGTACTTTGGAATCGCTCGTGTTAAAATGTAATAAACGTAAAACGTAACAACTTGCTTGTTTTGAACACAGTTTGGAAAAAAGATAGATACTACTTTTTTACTAAATGAGAAAAAAAGCCTATTTTTTCAGCATTTCATTATTACCATAACCCAGCGAGATATTGTTTCGTTTCCCATATTCAAAAAACGTTTAAACCCAAGTGCAAGATATAAAACAAATCAAGATTGATTATGGTTCTAACATAGTAAATATGTTTTGCCTTTCTTACTAAAGAAAGGTATAGGTTTTACTTTAAGCCAGGACGTCATTTCCAGCTTCGTAAATATGTCGATTCAGCATGAATTTTAAACCGAAAAATCGCTAAAAAATCACACTGCATCGATTTTCGACGCTCTATCGATTCACCTTGATAGAACTCGTCTATCTCGAACCCTCGAATTTTGAGAAAATAAATTCCGTGGAGGTCGAGTGATGTTCGTATGTGGTAAAATTTTGCAAAATTTTGTGTCGCGCCGTTCTCAGCTCCCATAAATCCGATTTCGATTCTCCTAAATGCAGATGAAAGCTAGTGTGCTGAACCTCGAGTTGCCGCGCAAATTTCGAATTATCCATCTGTTTTCGGATGCGGCCAGACTTTTCCAGAAAATACACAGTTTCCAAATGAAAATATGGTCCAATTTTTTCATTTTCATATCTTTTATTTATCTCAAAAATTGCATTTTTCGAGCTCTACAACCTCCCAAATTTTCATCCAGATTCATAATATGGTTCTGGAGTTAGAGCCGTTTGATTGACCTACCATAAGAAACAAAATCCCTAAAAAAAGGTAAAAGCCCACCTGGTGACCTTCGCCAACATTTTTCATTTCTGATTTTATTCGAAATTTCTTGCTACATTCATAGTACAGACCATGAGTGAGCATCTGAAACAAATTCGACATCGATCGGCAATCCGGATCAATTTTTAGAACGATTTACTTTTGCCTTTCTTACTAAAGAAAGGTATAGGTTTTACTTTAAGCCAGGACGTCATTTCCAGCTTCGTAAATATGTCGATTCAGCATGAATTTTAAACCGAAAATCGCTAAAAATCACACTGCATCGATTTTCGACGCTCTATCGATTCACCTTGATAGAACTCGTCTATCTCGAACCCTCGAATTTTGAGAAAATAAATTCCGTGGAGGTCGAGTGATGTTCGTATGTGGTAAAATTTTGCAAAATTTTGTGTCGCGCCGTTCTCAGCTCCCATAAATCCGATTTCGATTTCTAAATGCAGATGAAAGCTAGTGTGCTGAACCTGGGCGAGTTGCCGCGCAAATTTCGAATTATCCATCTGTTTTCGGATGCGGCCAGACTTTTCCAGAAAATACACAGTTTCCAAATGAAAATATGGTCCAATTTTTTCATTTTCATATCTTTTATTTATCTCAAAATTGCATTTTTCGAGCTCTACAACCTCCCAAATTTTCATCCAGATTCATAATATGGTTCTGGAGTTAGAGCCGTTTGATTGACCTACCATAAGAAACAAAATCCCTAAAAAGGTAAAAGCCCACCTGGTGACCTTCGCCAACATTTTTCATTTCTGATTTTATTCGAAATTTCTTGCTACATTCATAGTACAGACCATGAGTGAGCATCTGAAACAAATTCGACATCGATCGGCAATCCCGATCAATTTTTAGAACGATTTACTTTTTGCCTTTCTTACTAAAGAAAGGTATAGGTTTTACTTTAAGCCAGGACGTCATTTCCAGCTTCGTAAATATGTCGATTCAGCATGAATTTTAAACCGAAAAATCGCTAAAAAAAATCACACTGCATCGATTTTCGACGCTCTATCGATTCACCTTGATAGAACTCGTCTATCTCGAACCCTCGAATTTTGAGAAAATAAATTCCGTGGAGGTCGAGTGATGTTCGTATGTGGTAAAATTTTGCAAAATTTTGTGTCGCGCCGTTCTCAGCTCCCATAAATCCGATTTCGATTCTCCTAAATGCAGATGAAAGCTAGTGTGCTGAACCTGGGCGAGTTGCCGCGCAAATTTCGAATTATCCATCTGTTTTCGGATGCGGCCAGACTTTTCCAGAAAATACACAGTTTCCAAATGAAAATATGGTCCAATTTTTTCATTTTCATATCTTTTATTTATCTCAAAATTGCATTTTTCGAGCCTCTACAACCTCCCAAATTTTCATCCAGATTCATAATATGGTTCTGGAGTTAGAGCCGTTTGATTGACCTACCATAAGAAACAAAATCCCTAAAAAAAGGTAAAAGCCCACCTGGTGACCTTCGCCAACATTTTTCATTTCTGATTTTATTCGAAATTTCTTGCTACATTCATAGTACAGACCATGAGTGAGCATCTGAAACAAATTCGACATCGATCGGCAATCCCGATCAATTTTTAGAACGATTTACTTTTTGCCTTTCTTACTAAAGAAAGGTATAGGTTTTACTTTAAGCCAGGACGTCATTTCCAGCTTCGTAAATATGTCGATTCAGCATGAATTTTAAACCGAAAAATCGCTAAAAATCACACTGCATCGATTTTCGACGCTCTATCGATTCACCTTGATAGAACTCGTCTATCTCGAACCCTCGAATTTTGAGAAAATAAATTCCGTGGAGGTCGAGTGATGTTCGTATGTGGTAAAATTTTGCAAAATTTTGTGTCGCGCCGTTCTCAGCTCCCATAAATCCGATTTCGATTCTCTAAATGCAGATGAAAGCTAGTGTGCTGAACCTGGGCGAGTTGCCGCGCAAATTTCGAATTATCCATCTGTTTTCGGATGCGGCCAGACTTTTCCAGAAAATACACAGTTTCCAAATGAAAATATGGTCCAATTTTTTCATTTTCATATCTTTTATTTATCTCAAAATTGCATTTTTCGAGCCTACAACCTCCCAAATTTTCATCCAGATTCATAATATGGTTCTGGAGTTAGAGCCGTTTGATTGACCTACCATAAGAAACAAAATCCCTAAAAAGGTAAAGCCCACCTGGTGACCTTCGCCAACATTTTTCATTTCTGATTTTATTCGAAATTTCTTGCTACATTCATAGTACAGACCATGAGTGAGCATCTGAAACAAATTCGACATCGATCGGCAATCCCGATCAATTTTTAGAACGATTTACTTTTTGCCTTTCTTACTAAAGAAAGGTATAGGTTTTACTTAAGCCAGGACGTCATTTCCAGCTTCGTAAATATGTCGATTCAGCATGAATTTTAAACCGAAAAATCGCTAAAAATCACACTGCATCGATTTTCGACGCTCTATCGATTCACCTTGATAGAACTCGTCTATCTCGAACCCTCGAATTTTGAGAAAATAAATTCCGTGGAGGTCGAGTGATGTTCGTATGTGGTAAAATTTTAAAATTTTGTGTCGCGCCGTTCTCAGCTCCCATAAATCCGATTTCGATTCTCCTAAATGCAGATGAAAGCTAGTGTGCTGAACCTGGGCGAGTTGCCGCGCAAATTTCGAATTATCCATCTGTTTTCGGATGGCCAGACTTTTCCAGAAAATACACAGTTTCCAAATGAAAATATGGTCCAATTTTTTCATTTTCATATCTTTTATTTATCTCAAAATTGCATTTTTCGAGCTCTACAACCTCCCAAATTTTCATCCAGATTCATAATATGGTTCTGGAGTTAGAGCCGTTTGATTGACCTACCATAAGAAACAAAATCCCTAAAAAAAGGTAAAAGCCCACCTGGTGACCTTCGCCAACATTTTTCATTTCTGATTTTATTCGAAATTTCTTGCTACATTCATAGTACAGACCATGAGTGAGCATCTGAAACAAATTCGACATCGATCGGCAATCCCGATCAATTTTTAGAACGATTTACTTTTTGCCTTTCTTACTAAAGAAAGGTATAGGTTTTACTTTAAGCCAGGACGTCATTTCCAGCTTCGTAAATATGTCGATTCAGCATGAATTTTAAACCGAAAAATCGCTAAAAAATCACACTGCATCGATTTTCGACGCTCTATCGATTCACCTTGATAGAACTCGTCTATCTCGAACCCTCGAATTTTGAGAAAATAAATTCCGTGGAGGTCGAGTGATGTTCGTATGTGGTAAAATTTTGCAAAATTTTGTGTCGCGCCGTTCTCAGCTCCCATAAATCCGATTTCGATTCTCCTAAATGCAGATGAAAGCTAGTGTGCTGAACCTGGGCGAGTTGCCGCGCAAATTTCGAATTATCCATCTGTTTTCGGATGCGGCCAGACTTTTCCAGAAAATACACAGTTTCCAAATGAAAATATGGTCCAATTTTTTCATTTTCATATCTTTTATTTATCTCAAAATTGCATTTTTCGAGCTCTACAACCTCCCAAATTTTCATCCAGATTCATAATATGGTTCTGGAGTTAGAGCCGTTTGATTGACCTACCATAAGAAACAAAATCCCTAAAAAAAGGTAAAAGCCCACCTGGTGACCTTCGCCAACATTTTTCATTTCTGATTTTATTCGAAATTTCTTGCTACATTCATAGTACAGACCATGAGTGAGCATCTGAAACAAATTCGACATCGATCGGCAATCCTGATCAATTTTTAGAACGATTTACTTTTGCCTTTCTTACTAAAGAAAGGTATAGGTTTTACTTTAAGCCAGGACGTCATTTCCAGCTTCGTAAATATGTCGATTCAGCATGAATTTTAAACCGAAAAATCGCTAAAAATCACACTGCATCGATTTTCGACGCTCTATCGATTCACCTTGATAGAACTCGTCTATCTCGAACCCTCGAATTTTGAGAAAATAAATTCCGTGGAGGTCGAGTGATGTTCGTATGTGGTAAAATTTTGCAAAATTTTGTGTCGCGCCGTTCTCAGCTCCCATAAATCCGATTTCGATTCTCCTAAATGCAGATGAAAGCTAGTGTGCTGAACCTGGGCGAGTTGCCGCGCAAATTTCGAATTATCCATCTGTTTTCGGATGCGGCCAGACTTTTCAGAAAATACACAGTTTCCAAATGAAAATATGGTCCAATTTTTCATTTTCATATCTTTTATTTATCTCAAAATTGCATTTTTCGAGCTCTACAACCTCCCAAATTTTCATCCAGATTCATAATATGGTTCTGGAGTTAGAGCCGTTTGATTGACCTACCATAAGAAACAAAATCCCTAAAAAGGTAAAAGCCCACCTGGTGACCTTCGCCAACATTTTTCATTTCTGATTTTATTCGAAATTTCTTGCTACATTCATAGTACAGACCATGAGTGAGCATCTGAAACAATTCGACATCGATCGGCAATCCCGATCAATTTTTAGAACGATTTACTTTTGCCTTTCTTACTAAAGAAAGGTATAGGTTTTACTTTAAGCCAGGACGTCATTTCCAGCTTCGTAAATATGTCGATTCAGCATGAATTTTAAACCGAAAAATCTCTAAAAAATCACACTGCATCGATTTTCGACGCTTCGTCGCCAAGTCGACAAGTTGTCAAGTTGAGCTTCGAATACTGGCGCGAGAATGCTGGCGCATATGTTTCGGCTCGACTTATACTCGTTCGTAGTAGCTTGTCTACCGATGTTTCCTTCAACATGTAAGATATCGTAGCTGGTTTTTTTGCTCTGTCCGTTTTTGCATAACTGTCCAATGTTAATGCAAAATTTGACATAGGACATTCATCCGGGTACAATCAATTTGTTTCCCGTGTGCTCCTAAAATCGCCTTTAAGTAGGCTTCATTTGTCGTGTCGTTTTATTAAACAGAGTTCATTGATTCCAATAGGAGCTTTCGAAGCTTCTAAGCTTTATATCGTTTTCAAAGTTTTCAATGCTCGCGACGCCAATGGCTATCTACCTAAGGTATTGCGATTGAGTGTGTAGTGGTGCGGTTGTAAAAATATCTATCTCTGACTCTCTCACTTTCGTAGACGCTGAATGGCAAGCTTCCCACTGTGCGGTTAACTCGGTTTTGCTTTGCGCCTGCTTTGTTCGGTTTTTGGGCTCGTACCAAAACTAGAAAACCAAAACCGCGGTGCGTGTCGTCACTTGCGCATTGGAAGCTAAGAATTTGTACGATTAAAAATATTCGATAGGTGAAAATTGTGTTTTCAATTTCTTTTAGAAAACACATCATTAATAATACCTTGCTTTCATCATAAGTTTTTTTGTATCAAGTCGATGTTGTGAATTGAGAGAAGTTATATTCTTTAGTAAGAAAGGCTCTATCTCACCCCTGGTGGGATTAAATCGGGTTTTTTTTTTTTTTAATTTACCGACTATCCTATTCAGGCTATACATTAAAAAAAGAAATGTGCTGAAAAAATCAAGTTTTGCAACGTGGTCCATACAACATTTTTTGCAATTCCGAAAAACATCCATTGAGTGAAATTTTAAGTTAAATTTTCATATATTTTGTCAATAAATCATTTGAATCAAAAAAACTTCAAAAGTGTTACTTTTCGAAACAAGTGCTGAAAAGTAGAACTTTTCAGCATTTATTTTGAAAGTGTTGCTATTCGATTTTGTTATTTTTGGTACAAAAAAGTAGGCTATTTCGTCGTTCAAGAATGACAGGAAAAGTAAGAAGTTTCACGACGGAATTGCAAAAATCAATTTTCAGATACACAGAACGTAAGCGAAGGTTGTCGAACTTTTGAAATTATTCGCTCGTTTGAAAAGTCATTCTAAAGTTATTCAATTACGCTGACCTACAAAAAATGACAAAAATTCATGACTGTGCAGTGTGCAGGCTCAACTCGTGTAGAAACATGAACTTTGTGGTCCCTAGAAATATGAGCACAAGTGCGTCCATCACGGAAATTCCCGGGTTTTTTTTTCCAAAACCGGGAATTCCCGAATTCCGTGAGTTTTTATGTATTGTCCCTAGAATTCCCAAAATAAAAAAAAAAAAACAAATTTTGGTCTGGAAGTTCAGTTATATATAAAGTTTTTTTGTTAAATTATTTTTATTTGTTATATCTAAGAGGGAACACCCATTTCAATAAGTTCAATTTCCATATCCTTATTAAGTCATTTTGTGTTTCTCTTCAACCTCAATATTAGATTATATATTAGAAGAAAAAACTCTAGCATACTGTAAAGATTGTCTTAATATTTGTTAAGGTCCGATATCAAATTTTGTGAACATTTGCATTTCCTGATAAATGTAAACATTTCTTCAATGAATATTTCCAGTTTACCTTAAAAAGAAAAAAACAAGTTCAAATAGTTGTTTTGAGTCGTTATGTATCATATTGCAAAAATCTCGATACTGGGAAGTTATATATTCGCTATTTTTTTAACTTCACGAAAATCTAATAACAAGTTCATGCAACAAGCTTGTGCAACTTTTGAGAAATCACTCTGTGCGAAACAGTGTTGCAAATGAGTGATAGAAAAGCTATCAATAGATTATCTCTGCACCAAAAATATCCGAGAGTATAGCGACCGTCACTATAGCTTGTGAGATCTCTTCTTGTGTCTCGTGATTCCCAGCGATGTCATTCTCTTACTATCACTCCCCTTTTCCTCGACTATGCGCTCACCGCTGAGTCTCTCAATCTCTCCGAAAACTGCAATGAGAGAACGCGAGATGGCGATTAGAAGCCGACCACGCATGACGTCCCGTTAAACTGCGTCAGCGAAATTGGTTTTGTGGCGGCTTTTGTGGTACAACGCTGTTGCGGTAGGATGATCGTGGAAGCGGGAATGAGAGAGATAAGGAAAATGTCAATCGCGAGTGGGTAAACACGAAAACGTGTTCGGCTATGTTCGGCGCTGAGAGTTTCAATGGTGAGAGAAGAGCAGTTGTATTTGAGGCATGATTATTCAGGCGGGATAATTGTAGTTGCTGAGAGCTGATATTTTGATATTTTAACAACCCTGGTGCGAAATAAGATTCGTAAAATTTTAAACTACAATTTTGAGTCCTCAAAAGCTCAAAAAACGATCTTGTATTTACAGATTTAAAAAAAAAATCTAAAGGTTGAACTAGTTCCTTAAAATAATGAGGCTTCTTAAATTAACATTTTTTTGAATAAGTGTGAATTAATTGTAACTGAATTTATTGAAAAGAAACAAATTTATGACCTTTCCTTTTAAAATTATTGGCACTATTGGCAAAGTCAAAAAAATCCCGGGTCCCGGGAAATGGCCAAATTCAACTCTCGATTCCCGGGAAATTGGAAATCTCGAGAATCGTCACCCTCTAGATGCAAATATTTTTCAAAGTTTTAGTCCCTTGTCGAAGGGGGGGAGCAAAAAAATATAAATATTGAAATAACAAGTCATGGTTTCAAAATTTGCATGGAAAACGTGATTCAAAAAGCATTTTACACTAATTCAGTTGTTTTGCAATCATTAGTTTGGGGTCTCGTGGCGCAGGGGTAGCGGCTTCGGCTGCCGATCCCGATGATGCTATGAGACGCGGGTTCGATTCCCGCCTAATCCACTGAGCTTCTATCGGATGGTGAAGTAAAACGTCGGTCCCGGTTTCTCCTGTCTCGTCAGAGGCGCTGGAGCAGAAATCCCACGTTAGAGGAAGGCCATGCCCCGGGGGGCGTAGTGCCAATAGTTTCGTTTTGCAATCATTAGTTTACAAAAATTTAAGATTTGACGAAAAAAAAAATTATAGCGAAAAAAACTTTTTGCGATAATAAACATCGAAAATTTTTAATAATTCAAGAGATTTTTAAATCAACCCAATCTTGCTAAAAATTATTCTAAACACAGAGGAATGCATTTTTAATTGATTTCAGCTGATTGCACTTACATATCCGTTGACATTTTGAAGTTTTTGGAAAACATATTTTTGATTTTTCGGGCCAATTTTGAAGGAGGGGGAGACAAATACTTTAAATTAAATTTGTACCAGCCTTATTTTATTACAAACTAAGCTGATTGACCCAACTTGCACTACAAATGCAAAAAACACAGTGGAATACTGTTTGCTTTATTAATATTGGATAAGGAACTTGCGATATCATAAATTTATTTAAAAATCAATTGAAATCTGTAATTCCGGAAGTTTATTTGTTTTTCTTAAATAGCAATACTATGCAGTACAACTCGCTCCACCTTTGCTTCGTTCAGTAACAGCTGCAGTATCCATCATTCTTCATGTTATTTCTATGATTCGGAAGAAACATCGAATCCAGGATTTTGACAATTTTGGGAAGCGGTATGATCCCCCGGCATCTTTCAGGGCGGCAGCGGGAAGGAGCTGTGTGTTCTTCCTTGTTTGGAAAAATAACAATTCCTGGATAATCTGTAGAAAATACGTGTTTAAATTGATTATTGAAAAATAACTATCAATGTCTACCTCTTCTGCTGTAGTAATCTTGAGCTGAAACTACAGCCAGCAGGACAAACAACGACGCTACGACAAAGTGTTTCATTGTGTGTTAAGCAACAAGAGTCAACTAACTACAGGCATTGAATTGTTGCCTCAATTTATAGCTCTATGAAAACGTTTTTACAAGGTATACTTAACTTATCTCGAAAATGCATTGCATAGCAATATAAAAAATAAACTTTGGATTACTTATTCCAATGAAATAATAGCTATACTTTGCAAATTTGGAGCATATAATTTTGTATTTTCCGTTCTGATGAATCAGAAATAAACATTAGTCAGTATTAATCATGCAGTATATAAAAGCAAAATTATGTATGATTTCCAACCACTCAATTGAAAGAAGCTAAATCATTTGAAATGAAGATTACGACCGTTGCTGTTCTTATTCTATTCGCGTTCATTGCATGTGCTAACGCGTCCGATAATGGTGAGTTTTCTTGGGTACTTTTGCATAACCCAACTCTAACATCATATAATTTTGCTGTAAAATTTCAGACCAAACTGCGATTGAAGAAAATTCGGAAGATTTAGCAGTCCCATCGGACAAGGAAATTGACCGTTGGATCACCGGATCGCATTAGACGTTCTCCATACCCTGGAAAGAATAAACCTTGGAAGAAAAAAACAAAAGCCGCCGAAGCCTTCAAAGAAAATTTACAAATGTACAAACCATTTAAAGATCCTTCCGATCCCACCAATCGTTCCAGATCAAAAGCCGGACAACAATCCTCCATCGGATTTCAATGGTATAATTTGGTAATTTGATATAAACTATTGTATAAATCAGTAGATGGTTTCAAGATTTCTTACAATTTATTTGATTTTGATTACCCCGTTTTGTATCAACTGCTTTTACACAATAAAATTTTAGAATGTCCGACTTCTATCACAATTGCAATTTTATCAATAATCACAATTTCAAAGCTCAAAAGTTTTAAAAACTGTATCTTGATTTTCTGGTCGATTTGGTATCTTTGGCAGAACAGGGTTTTTTCGGTTACATTTTGGTCCCTGAAAAACTCGTCAAAATTTGGAAACGATTGGTTTTGCGCTTGCTTTTCAATTTTGCATGCAGATTTATATAAGAAAACCTACTTTTTGAAACATAGATTTTTTGATTTTTTTTTTTGAGCCACCCTAAGTAGAAACTTTTAGTTGAGAGTAAGGGTGTTATTTTTTTGATTATCCGAAAGTCAATTCAAATTTATTTCCTCCAAAATTGCTAATGTGCCATAACTATTGAAGTACTTTACAAAACATGTATTTGTAATAAATTGAGAGTTATCTGCACGATGCTCAATGATTAATACATTTAAATTTTTCTCCTCTCTGTGTACTCCCTCCATCCACATGCTTCCATTTCTCATTTCCCACACATGTGTGTTTTATGGAGTTAAATATTTAACCTCTTTCCGGTTCCTTTCGAAACCACAAAGGATCGTCCGTTTTATCTTTTTTTTATAATGTCAGAACCCTCATCATGACTAATTTAAAACGAGTTGAATATGAACCCTTACAACAACAAAAAAAACCTCCACCCAGCGAGTGGTTTGATTTTAATTCACATATTTGCATTTCATTACTGCGAAACAATGTTACCCGCGCGCGCTCCGACGAGAAAATTCTTCCTCATTATGTGTGCACTTTTCACGAAAAACTCGTGCATTCTTGGAGCCCCGAAAAATTCTGCTCGTATTACCTTTCGAGGAAAATTCGCCATAATTAGCCGTCCCTCATCCATATCGCACCGAGGTGAACATGAGTAAGCTCTAAAGTTGCAGCGAAAATTGTTCTATGCTAAACCGCAAGCAACATTCTGGAAGCCAATTTCGGACAAGTATTAATTCTATTATGCTTTATTATCGTCATCATTTTTCACCACAAACTATTTTCCCCGTTCCACCCACCCAATCACAGAGAACACAGCTTGAAAGTTTGCGTGTAGCGAGAAAAGCCATAAATAAGCAGCAATTTATCATTATAATAAAAGTATATTGCATTACACAGCTTTTACAGAGGGAAAAGTCCAACACCCCTTTTACACTAGCTGTAAAAGTAGAGAAGCCCTGAGAGTGGCGTTGCTGGCACTTGTGATGGAAAATTTTAAAACAGTATCAAAAATTTTATTATTCCACTTCGTCCGCACCACCCACAACAGTAAGGGGGGGGTGGCATATTTTTCCATGTGAGCCAACGCGTTAAGAGCACCACACTGACTGCCACGAACTATTAACATTTTGTGCATGGTTTCCCTCTAAAGGTTGGAAAAGTTTTATTTCATTATGTTTACAATATTTACCAGCTTGGGTGAATCGTTCGATGGTGGGGGGAATGTGATAACATATTTTATTTTTTGAACTAGCATTTTTCACAAATTTTCAGTTTTAAATAATTGCTTATTTTCAATTGTAATTGGAGTAATATTGAATGTTTGGTCCTTTAGAAATGTCATCTTGATTCCAAAAGTTTCAAAATATTTGTTAGAAACGATCATAAAGCTTCACAAATGCTTAGTTTTTCATGATAAAACTTAGAACAATTCAGTTTTCTTGTTCATTTTCCTTTTATTCTCTGTATTTCATCAACCAGAAATCCAATCTTTAAAGTTTCTAAGGCAATTGGAATTATTAGAAGTTTTCTGAACTTTTCAGATTTTTTTGTTTTTAGAAATGGACTATCTGTTTTAAAAAATCGAAAAACGGGAATTTTTCTGTTACAATTAAACTTTCAGTGACTAGGTACTTTGCCATTGCAATTTTGATTTAACTATAAATGCTGAAGTCAACAAATTGCTTTCGCTAAAATTTCTATTTCTTTTCAAAAATCACCCTTTTTCTAAAAAGCATGTCTCTGCGAAAACATTTTTGTTCATACAGTCTAGACTCGATTATCCAAAGGCCTCAGAAAAAAATCTCTTCGGATAATCGAATCACAAAAAAACGCTTTTTTTCGTTGGTTTATTTTTTATTGTTGAGCTAAAGTATGACTTCTAAACTACTCTAAAGTAGGGGAAGTTCTCGTATCTTTGGCAGGTTAAGCACTCACTCCTAACTCCATCCAATTTGCTGATTTTCACTATTTAAACAACAAATTTTGCAAAACTTTTGATAGACACTTGCTTGCTCACTTCTTATTGAGCTATTTATCACTCGATTTCAGTTGAAAACGCTTTTAATTAGCTTTAATTGAATGTCAAAGTTCTGACCTGCCAACATTAGAGGCACGCTGGAATTAGATGCTGTTCCCCTAATTTAGAATTTTGAAATCCAATACAGCGGCAAAAAAAGCGGAGATGTAGTATCGAAAAAATGGCATTTTGTAATTCATAGGCACACGGAAAGAAATCCTGTCCGCGTGATTGATAACATTCTGCAATGAAACCGTTTACATCGAATGTTTTCAAATTCGTTAGCAATGTAAGCAAAAGTGCTCACAATGTTAACACTTTAGCGTTTTTAGCTTGGCTTTTTGCATACAGTTAGGCGTATTCAAAATTTCTGGATGCGTTACGGCGCAGAGCAGAGCAAAGCGAACACAACAAAGAAAGCAATGAGTTTTGCGACCGCAAAACGTCAGCATCATGGAAAGAATAAAATTCAACATATATTTTTTTTTACAAAACAGCTTAATTGGGTCAGCATATGGTGATGAATGATTTTGTTTAACACTTCATATTCATATGCATTTAAAATAGTAACTAACATTGGCTAAATTGATCAGTTTGCGCTAAAAATATTGAACGAGTCACTTTACCTCAATGTTCCCCATGTTTTCGCGTCCGGTTGTCATCGAAAATTAAAGTGTTGTTTGTGTGATTAGTGTGCGACGAAGATGAAGTTTCGGCCGAGGAGGTTCCATCTAGGCGGTTCCATCTGGTCGAGGATGGCGAGGACAATATGCTGCGCTGGGCAAGCAAACCGAGAGCACATGCATCACGAAATCGGTGAGTTTGCGGGGGAATTTAGAAGGATTTTTCGTAATTTTTTGATAATTACAGATCGGCTGTTGAAGAGATCTGAACAAACCCTGGTCAACATCCTGTTGGCCAACAACTACCATCAACCGGACCTTTCAGTTTTCCTGGTGGCCGAGGGCATCTACGTAGAGATGTTGCCGAATTTCTGCCGGAGCATGGTTGCCGACCGGAACTTCAAAACGGGTGACGTACTTTCGGACGCTAGGTGCATTCCTCTTGGGTAAGTGGCCGCCTCTTGAAAAGTGGGAAAGCTTCTCCAACCCGATCCGTTGGAGGTGCGGTCGCCACGATATACCTGGACATGGTGCGCAGATCTGTGTCTCGTTCGGTCCAAACTCGATCCCAAAAACCAACCGAGGTGAGAACCACGTCGAAACGGCCTATGCTATTCTAGAGAACGAGCTGGGCAACGCAACAGCGCAGTTTATCGAGAAGCGTTTACGGACCAGATGGGCGAATCCGACAGTTTTTCTACGTTTACATGGCCCCGCGGTAAAAAATTACAAGAATACAACATATTGAAAATACAAGAACACACAAATATACAAAAATGCAAAACTGTTAAAACATCAAAATAACAAGAACGCACAAAAATATAAAATAAAACTAAAAGACAAAGCACAAAATACAAAATACAAAATACAAAATACAAAATACAAAAATACAAAAATACAAAAATACAAAATACAAAAATACAAAAATACAAAAATACAAAAATACAAAATACAAAAATACAAAATACAAAAATACAAAAATACAAAATACAAAAATACAAAAATACAAAAATACAAAAATACAAAAAATACAAAATACAAAATACAAAAATACAAAAATACAAAATACAAAAATACAAAAATACAAAAATGCAAAATACAAAATACAAAATACAAAAATACAAAAATACAAAAATACAAAATACAAAATACAAAAAATGCAAAAATATAAAATACAAAATACAAAATACAAAATACAAAAATACAAAAATGCAAAATACAAAAATACAAAAATACAAAATACAAAATACAAAAATACAAAATACAAAAATACAAAAATACAAAAAAATACAAAATACAAAATACAAAAATACAAAAATACAAAAATACAAAAATATTAAAAATACAAAAAATACAAAAATACAAAAAATACAAAAATACAAAATACAAAAATACAAAAAATACAAAAAATACAAAAATACAAAATACAAAAATACAAAAATACAAAAATACAAAATACAAAAATACAAAAATACAAAATACAAAATACAAAAAATACAAAAATACAAAAATACAAAAATACAAAAATACAAAAAAATACAAAAATACAAAAATACAAAAATACAAAATACAAAAATACAAAAATGCAAAATACAAAATACAAAATACAAAATACAAAAATACAAAAATACAAAATACAAAATACAAAATTACAAAAATACAAAAATACAAAAATACAAAAATGCAAAAATACAAAAATACAAAATACAAAATACAAAAATACAAAATACAAAAATTCAAAATACAAAAATACAAAAATACAAAATACAAAATACAAAAATACAAAAATACAAAATACAAAAATACAAAAATACAAAATACAAAAATACAAAAATACAAAAATTCAAAATACAAAATACAAAAATACAAAAATACAAAAATACAAAAATACAAAAATACAAAAAAATACAAAAATACAAAAATACAAAATACAAAAATACAAAATACAAAATACAAAATACAAAAATACAAAAATACAAAAATACAAAAATTACAAAATACAAAAATACAAAAATACAAAAATACAAAAATACAAAAATACAAAAATACAAAAATACAAAAATACAAAAATACAAAAATACAAAAATACAAAAATACAAAAATACAAAAAATACAAAAAATACAAAAAATACAAAAATACAAAAATACAAAAATACAAAATACAAAAATGCAAAAATACAAAATACAAAAATACAAAAATACAAAATACAAAATACAAAATACAAAAATACAAAAATACAAAAATACAAAAATACAAAAATACAAAATACAAAAATACAAAAATGCAAAAATACAAAATACAAAAATACAAAAATACAAAAATACAAAAATACAAAAATACAAAATACAAAATACAAAAATGCAAAAAATACAAAATACAAAAATACAAAAATACAAAATACAAAAATACAAAAAATACAAAATACAAAATACAAAAATACAAAAATACAAAATACAAAAATACAAAATACAAAATACAAAAATACAAAAATACAAAATACAAAATACAAAATACAAAAATACAAAAATACAAAAATACAAAAATACAAAAATACAAAATACAAAATACAAAAATACAAAAATACAAAATACAAAAAAGTTTCAAAAGTACAAAAATACAAAAATACAAAAATACAAAAATACAAAATACAAAATACAAAAATACAAAAATACAAAAATACAAAATACAAAAAATACAAAATACAAAAAATACAAAAATACAAAAATGCAAAAATACAAAATACAAAAAATACAAAAATACAAAAATACAAAAATACAAAATACAAAAATACAAAAATACAAAAAATAGAAAAATACAAAAATACAAAATACAAAAATACAAAATACAAAATACAAAAATACAAAAATACAAAAATACAAAAATACAAAAATACAAAAATACAAAATACAAAAATACAAAATACAAAATACAAAATTCAAAATACAAAAATACAAAAATACAAAAATACAAAAATACAAAAATACAAAAATGCAAAAATACAAAATAAAAAATACAAAATACAAAAATACAAAAATACAAAAATGCAAAAATACAAAAATACAAAAATACAAAAACAAAGTACAAAAACAAAAATAAAAATACAAAACACAAAAATACAAAAATACAAAATACAAAAATACAAAAAATACAAAAATACAAAAATACAAAAATACAAAAATACAAAATACAAAAATACAAAAATACAAAAATACAAAAATACAAAAATACAAAAATACAAAAATACAAAAATACAAAAATACAAAAATACAAAATACAAAAATACAAAATACAAAAATACAAAAATACAAAAATACAAAAATACAAAAATACAAAATACAAAAATACAAAAATACAAAAATACAAAAATACAAAAATACAAAAATACAAAAATACAAAAATACAAAAATACAAAAATACAAAAATACAAAAATACAAAAATACAAAAATACAAAAATACAAAAATACAAAAATACAAAAATACAAAAATACAAAATGCAAAATACAAAAAATACAAAATACAAAATACAAAATACAAAATACAAAGTACAAAATACAAAATACAAAAATACAAAATACAAAAAAATACAAATTACAAAAATACAAAAATACAAAAATACAAAATACAAAATACAAAAATACAAAAATACAAAAATACAAAAATACAAAAATACAAAAATACAAAAATACAAAAATACAAAAATACAAAAATACAAAAATACAAAAATACAAAAATACAAAAATACAAAAATACAAAAATACAAAAATATAAAAATACAAAAATACAAAAATACAAAAATCTTTAATTCTTAAATTCCTAAATTCTTAAATTCTTAAATTCTTAAATTCTTAAATTCTTAAATTCTTAAATTCTTAAATTCTTAAATTCTTAAATTCTTAAATTCTTAAATTCTTAAATTCTTAAATTCTTAAATTCTTAAATTCTTAAATTCTTAAATTCTTAAATTCTTAGATTCTTAAATTCTTAAATTCTTGGGATTCTTAGATTCTTGATTCTTGAATTCTTAGATTCTTAGGATTCTTAAATTCTTAAATTCTTAAGTTCTTAAATTCTTAGAGTTAACTTAGAGTTCTTGGGATTCTTGGAGTTCTTAGATTCTTGAGTTCTTAGGTTCTTAAATTCTTAAGTTCTTGGATTCTTAAGATTTTTAAATTCTTAAATTCTTAAATTCTTAAATTCTTAAATTCTTAAATTCTTAAATTCTTAAATTCTTAAATTCTTAAATTCTTAAATTCTTAAATTCTTAAATTCTTAAATTCTTAAATTCTTAAATGTAGAATTCTTAAATTCTTAAATTCTTAAATTCTTAAATTCTTAAATTCTTAAATTCTTAAAGTTCTTAAATTCTTAAATTCTTAAATTCTTAGGTTCTTAAATTCTTAATTCTTAAATTCTTAAGTTCTTAAATTCTTGGGATTCTTAGGATTCTTAAGTTCTTAGATTCTTGAATTCTTAAGTTCTTAGATTCTTAAATTCTTGATTCTTAAAGTTCTTAGGATTCTTAAGTTCTTAAAGTTCTTAAAGTTCTTAAATTCTTAGATTCTTAGATTCTTAAATTCTTAATTCTTGGGTTCTTGGATTCTTGGGATTCTTGGGTTCTTAAGTTCTTGGATTCTTAAATTCTTAAGTTCTTGAGTTCTTAGGATTCTTGGGTTCTTAGGATTCTTGAGTTCTTAAATTCTTGAGTTCTTAAGTTCTTAAATTCTTAATTCTTAAATTCTTAAATTCTTGGAGTTCTTAGGATTCTTAAATTCTTGATTCTTAAAGTTCTTAAATTCTTAAATTCTTGAGTTCTTAAATTCTTAAGTTCTTAAATTCTTAAATCTTGAATTCTTAAAGTTCTTGAATTCTTAAATTCTTAAATTCTTAAATTCTTAAATTCTTAAATTCTTAAATTCTTAAATTCTTAAATTCTTAAATTCTTAAATTCTTAAATTCTTAAATTCTTAAATTCTTAAATTCTTAAATTCTTAAATTCTTAAATTCTTAAATTCTTAAATTCTTAAATTCTTAAATTCTTAAATTCTTAAATTCTTAAATTCTTAAATTCTTAAATTCTTAAATTCTTAAATTCTTAAATTCTTAAATTCTTAAATTCTTAAATTTAAATTCTTAAATTTTAAATTCTTAAATTCTTAAATTCTTAAATTCTTAAATTCTTAAATTCTTAAATTCTTAAATTCTTAAATTCTTAAATTCTTAAATTCTTAAATTCTTAAATTCTTAAATTCTTAAATTCTTAAATTCTTAAATTCTTAAATTCTTAAATTCTTAAATTCTTAAATTAATTCTAAATTCTTAAATTCTTAAATTCTTAAATTCTTAAATTCTTAAATTCTTAAATTCTTAAATTCTTAAATTCTTAAATTCTTAAATTCTTAAATTCTTAAATTCTTAAATTCTTAAATTCTTAAATTCTTAAATTCTTAAATTCTTAAATTCTTAAATTCTTAAATTCTTAAATTCTCAAATTCTAAAATTCTAAAATTCTAAAATTCTAAAATTCTAAAATTCTAAAATTCTAAAATTCTAAAATTCTAAAATTCAACAAATTGCTTTCGCTAAAATTTCTATTTCTTTTCAAAAATCACCCTTTTTCTAAAAAGCATGTCTCTGCAAAAAAATTTTTGTTCATACAGTCCAGACTCGATTATCCAAAGGCCTCAGAAAAAAATCTCTTCGGATAATCGAATCACAAAAAAAACACTTTTTTTCGTTGGTTTATTTTTTATTGTTGAGCTAAAGTATGACTTCTAAACTACTCTAAAGTAATTTAGAATTTTGAAATCCAATATAGCAGCAAAAAAAGTATCGAAAAAATGGCATTTTGTAATTCATAGGCAGGGTTGTTAAAATATCAAAATATCAGCTCTCAGCAACTACAATTATCCCGCCTGAATATTCATGCCTCAAATACAACTGCTCTTCTCTCTTCATTGAAACTCTCAGCGCCGAACATAGCCGAACACGTTTTCGTGTTTACACACTTGCTATTGACATTTTCCTTTTCTCTCTCATTCCCGCTTCCACGATCATCCTACCGCAAAAGCGTTTAACCACAAAAGCCGCCACAAAACCAATTTCGCAAACGCAGTTTGACGGGACGTCATGCGTGGTCGGCTGCTAGTCGCCATCTCGCGTTCCCTCATTGCAGTTTTCGGAGAGATTGAGAGACTTAGCGGTGAGAGCGCATAGTCGAGGAAAAGGGGAAGAGTGATAGAGAGAGAATGACATCGCTGGGAATCACGAGACACAAGAAGAGATCTCACAAGCTATAGTGACGGCCACTATACTCTCGGATATTTTTGGTGCAGAGATAATCTATTGATAGCTTTTTTATCACTCATTTGCAACAATTTTTCAAATTTTACTAAAATGTGGTCGAATTTGATGTTAAATGCAAGAAAATAAAAAAATACGAAATTATTTTTTGTTCTTAATTTGATTATCCAAGTACAGATACTTATACAAACCTTTGGATAATCGAAACATCGAATAATATAGGCTTTGGATAATCGAATCTGAACTGTACATCTCAATGGCTCAAAAGTTGCGGGGTTTTGTCCACTTAAACATACTAAAAAAACAACAAAAATAAAAAAACGGATATTCGGAAATTGTTATTGTGAACAAAAAGTTAATTTAAAAAACGGCCTTTTTTCGTGTACCTATTTTTCTGAAAAGTCCTCACAAATACCTACAAGTTTGGAAGAGACACCAAATCGGTCAGAAAATTACTTCAAGAAATACAGATTTTCGAATATTTACGTACTATTTTTGTATGGCTGCAGCTGCATAAAAATTGTATGAAGCCTTGTATGGTAACAAGCAGGCCTGCAAAATGTTTCCAACCCAGTGTACACATGAAGCAAACCAAAATGTCAGTTCACTGCTAGCATGTGACTGTAAGCCTACTCACGGCGTCTTTTTCAGGGGGGTAGTATTTTTTGAGAAATAGCAAGAAAACTGTCATATACATATGAAAGTGTGGAACATCCCCGTTCATTTGCGGGGTGAACGAAAATCTTTGGTCGGGAAAAATCAAAGTTATCCTCATTTGAAGTTTTTGAACTTTTTTCCTATGGGGCCAAATTTCGTCTATTTCAATTTAGTATTGTTATAAGTCTACATGCACGGAGAAAAAAGAGTTCCCAAAATCGTGAACAAGCGTTCATGAAATTCGGAACCACGAACAAAGTGTTCAAATTCCATGGTACGATTTTGAAAAACGTACCATGAAATTTGAACACTTTGTTCGTGGTTCCGAATTTCATGAACGCTTGTTCACGATTTTGAGAACTCTTTTTTCTCCGTGTGGGCATGATTTATGGTTCAGATCATATGATTTCTTATGGGAAATGATGCAAGGAACATTTTTCCTGAAGCACGCAAAGTGATTGAAAATAAGGGAAAAAAGTTATGAAGGTTTTGTTGGAAATTTGGGAGATTTTCTGATAAAATTGCACACCTCTTTCCCAAAAACCGCAATGTTTTTAATATTCAGATCATTATTTTGATTAATTCTTTTTTGAGAAATGTTTCTGGGCCCATTGAGTATTCAAATTACTACAGAAAAGTGTAATTGGTTGGGTTTAAGCTTAACTGTATGTCACAGTTATGAATTTTGGATTTCACCGAATCAACATATTTTTGTGTGTTTTGGTTATAAAATGTACCGTTTACATTAAATTTTCACTTTTTTTTGTGAGTACATGGTCCACATGATATGTTTTGTATCTAATTGAGACATGCAGTGTAAATACAATCACAGAGTTTCTATTTCTATGCCTTTTGTTAATTTGTATTTCCATTTGGGCTATATTATTTGTATTGAAACTACAGAGTTGAACTGGTAATAACATAAATATTGCGTAAAAATCATTAAAAAGTTTAAATGTATGTAAATCTATTAATTTAATCTCAAATAATTGAGCTTAACATACTAAACAAGTCTGGCATCCAAATTTGAAACAACGAACAATACAACAATTAAATTGTTTTGCTAAAAAACACACAAATAATTGATCACAGTGGCAGTGCGTGGCCGAATGGTTACGCTGTCCGCTTTGTAAGCGGATGATCCTGGGTTCGATTCCCATCTACTCCAACCTTCCATCGGATGAGGAAGTAAAACGTCGGTCCCGGCCTTGGTTGTTGTTAGGCCGTTAAGTTATTCCAGGTGTAGGAGTCATCTCCATGCCATAAGTACAAACAACACACCAAACCAAGCCTACTCCGGTGGAATCGCTGGCGGCGGTTGGACTCGCTATCCAAAGGTCGTCAGTTCAAACACTGGGGTAGAAGGTTCCTTGGAGTAGAAAGAGGTTTTGGTGCTCTCCCCATTCAAGCCTTCGGACTCCTAGGTTCGAGCAGAAACTTGCAATAGAGACCACAAAAGACCTGGGGTCGTTAATGTGGATGGTTTGATTTGATTTTGATTTACAATATTATCACCTGACCTCAAAATAAGTACGAGATCTCTTGTGAGGTTTAATAAGACTAATACAAATGTGAAAATCTAATGGAAACGGTTCATTTTATAACAAAAACAAACAAAAATATGTTGATTCGGTTGAAATCCAAAATTCATAAAAGTGGCTTACAGTTGAGCATAAACCCAACCAATTACACTTTTCTGTAGTGATTTAAATACTCAATGGGCCCAGAAACATTTCTCAAAAAAGAATTAATCAAAATAATGATCTGAAAATCAAAAACATTGCGGTTTTTGGGAAAGAGGTGTGAGGTGTATCAGAAAATCTCCCAAATTTCCAACAAAACCTTTATAACTTTTTTCCCTTATTTTCAATCACTTTGCGTGCTTCAGGAAAAATGTTCCTTGCATCATTTCCCATAAGAAATCATATGATCTGAACCATAAATCATGCCCATGTAGAATTATAACAATATTAAATTGAAATAGACGAAATTTGGCCCCATAGGAAAAAAGTTCAAAAACTTCAAATGAGGATAACTTTGATTTTTCCCGACCAAAGATTTTCGTTCGCCCCGCAAATGAACGGGGATGTTCCACACTTTCATATGTATATGACAGTTTTCTTGCTATTTCTCAAAAAATACTACCCCCCTGAAAAAGACGCCGTGTACTGTGTCCGTTCAACCACTGGAGAATGAGAGACGTGAAAAAAATGAGCTACACTCATGGGCTATCTACAATCACTTAGCTTAGAACATCTAAGTAAAGTAGTTACTTAGGAAAGTACGCAACTTACGGCCGTCATCCACAATCAACTTAGAAATTTTGCTGAGCTGATATACGTTGCTATGCAGTTGTTTGTTTACCTTTGATATTGAAACGTCAACTTACCGTAGATTTTGAAATTTTTCAAACCATACGTCAGTTTCTAATTTGATTACTTTTCCATTGTAGAAGCTCGGCTTCATTTCCATTGATTCAAATTCCTAAGCTAAGTGAAATTTTCTAAGCTAAGTGATTGTAGATAGGCCATCACTCAATTCATGTCGTATGACTGACTCGTAATATCATCTCTAAACACTATTTTGACTATTTTTAAACAATTGAATGGTTCTAGACTGTGCAAAACACTTAAAAAAACCATAACTTATATTCAAAATTACATTTTCATGCATAAATACCCACTTTTTGTGTAAAAACTTGTTTCTTTACGTGTATGCGTGCAACGTCGAATAAGCGTTGGTCGACTACTGCCTCGCATTGCAGCTGCTCAGTGAGCAAGGGCACTCACGACTGAGTCGGGTGACATAAAAATGACTTCTTTGGACATTGCACAGTGGTCCCGATCGTAAAATTAAGTGGAAAATGGTTTTTTTGAAAGTTGACGAATCTTTGGAGCTTTGGAGTCATCAGAAGAGTTATTGCAAATAGATAGGGGCAACTTTTGGTTTGGTTTAAAAACGATTAAGGTTATTTTGAAAATCTAACTTCTCAGGAATATTTTTGGGATTTTTTTCGTCTTCTAAAAAGTTGTTGGGCTTGCCCTCGCAATCTACGCCTTCTACGATCAAATTTAGAGAAAGCATCTGAGCGAACCTTCAAAAATCAGTTTTTTGAACGTGGCAATTCAGGGTTAAGTTTTAGACAAAAGTGATGTACGGGGCACTTTTAGAGCTCTAAAGACAAACATTTTTATTATTATTTTTTACATTGGGGGTTCCTTCACAAAGATTGAACCAAAAAAAATATAAATAAAATCCGTTTCCGGTTTTGGTGGGGAAATGCTTATATTTCAAGCAAAACTTAGAATGCGCCAGTGAGGATTTGGAAACAAGCAGTCTATCCTGTTTATTCTTAATTTAAATATAAACTGACGTGAGAAGGATAGATTGTATGTTTGCAAATCCATATTGACCCATTAACATTATTTTGCTTGATTTGACCACCAACCATAAAAAATGTTTCAAGATCACAATTTACTACATTTCTAGCTTTCTTTGAAATTGCCCCAAAAATCAATAGTAGTAGTAGTCCGAGTTAAAAACTTGTCTAAGCATAATTTGTCATAAAAATAAGCATTGAGCATTAAGAAACAAAAAAGGGTTTCCAAAAAATATTTCCCAAATCCTCTGCCAAATTACACCGTAGTAATATAAAAATATTTCAAGCTAATCTGATCTGAAAAAAAACAGTTTTGATTCAATTTGAGCAGGGATATGTACAAACTCGTCAAATAAAAAGCATCTTTCTCAAAATTTCCTGTAAATTGAAAATAAATACAGAACCATATTTTTTTTTAAATTCATTATATTTATTTTGGGTCTCGTGGCGCAGGGGTAGCGTGGCGCAGGGGTAGCGGCTTCGGCTGTCGATCCCGATGATGCTATGAGACGCGGGTTCAATTCCCGCCTTATCCACTGAGCTTCTATCGGATGGTGAAGTAAAACGTCGGTCCCGGTTTCTCCTGTCTCGTCAGAGGCGCTGGAGCAGAAATCCCACGTTAGAGGAAGGCCATGCCCCGGGGGGCGTAGTGCCAATAGTTTCGTTTTTTATATTTATTTTTTTATTTCATTTTTGATTGATTTGATTCATGCTTTCTTTAAACTAGATCCTGACATTCATTACACTTATCCATAGTAAGACCATGGATTCGGTTGTGGATTTGACTGAGGTTGAGGAGGCTGAGATTGTGGTGGATACGGATAGGATGGTTGATGTGGTGGGTAAGGATAAGACGGATAAGAGGGTTGAGAATTTGGTGGCATATTAAGTACAAAGGGTCCTCCGAAAATCGTTCCTCCCCCACCACCCGACCCCTTTGGCGGTTTGTCCGACCCTTTTGGTGGTTTTGGCTTTTTACCTCCCTTGTTCCTTCCCGGAGAACGTCTGATGCGATCATTGGACCGATCAATGGGTTCCAAATTTAACCCGTCTGGGGCAGCAGAGTCGCCTTCCCGTTGCTGTAGATCTATAGTATGTAGTGAAATAAAAAAAACAAGTTTAGTTTTCAACTTCTAAATTATGTTATGAAATCTTACCATTCGACACATTGTCTGCACTTGCAAATGCAAGTACGGACAGCACTGCAAGTGAGCAAACAATAAAAACTTTCATTTCAAAGAAGTTATTAGCAAGAGAGGCCAAATCAATGTGGGCTCTCAAACTCAACTGATGCAGGATTCAACATTGAGCCGAGTTTATATAGTACTAAACAAATCAACATAAAATATTGAGTAAAATTTCCAGCATCGAATCATTCCTGTGCATGAGAAAATTGTACTTACTACGAAGTCAACATATTCGTAGAATAAATAATGTTGTTGTACAATTAACACCTTGATCACACATGCTGACTCATTCTTTTTGTTAAATTATTTATACATAGAAATCGAATACATTAATAAATCTTGCTGAAACATTTATTGTTCAATGAAAAAGAATATAAACCGAAGTGTTAAGATCTAGTAGTTTACAGACAAGTGTAACTCGAAAGAAATAACGTTTATTTGTTGAAAGATGCGATTTCTCATATTAGCCACTTTGGTGTTGATGACGGTTTTTGCATTCGCAAATGCTAATTTGATAAGAAATGGTGAGTTCTGGATTTCTATCATAAGACAATATTTCTACAAAAAAAAACCTTTCAGATGTGGACTCGCTTGAGGATGACCTGGTGGATTTTTCCGACGGGGAAAATATCTTCACATCATCGGCCCCTCGCATTAGGCGTTCGCCAGACCCAAGACGAAGAGGTCAAGCGCCACCGACGCCAACACTCCCAAGGCCACCCCCACCATACTACCGTTAAAGTTTCAATTTAACTTGAGTTTGATTTCGATTATGATGACGATGATTTTGTGAAGTATTTAATTATCAATAAAGTTGGGCAATTAAAAACATATTGTTTAGAATGAATAGCTTAGGAGCAATTCTCTACGAAATCGGCCAAATTCGTGTTTTTTTTTTTGCATTTTTGTGTCATAAGTTACCAAAAATCTGTATCTTTTGAAAGAATTTTGTGATCGGTTTGGTGTCTTCGGCAAAGTTGTAGGATATTTGTTATGTATTTAGGAATATTTGAAAAAAAAAAGTTGTACACGGGAAATGCCGAAAATGTAAATTTCATATTTTTTTGTGACAAAAAAACAAAACTGAAGTCATAAAATAATTTCGAGTATAACTTCTATTTTTTGCAAAAATCACATTTTTCTAAAACAAAAAAAAATTACCGTGTACAATTTTGTTCAGAATAGTCCTCATCAATATCTACAACATTTCCCAAGACACTGAACCGATCAGAAAAATACTTTTAAAGATACATATTTTGAATATTTACATTTTTATTTGGCCTGCTACCAAAATTGTATGGCTTTGGCCACTCCGGAACCGATTTCGGAAAATCTACACAAAGTATGGGTAAAGTTACGTAAAATCCAATTTCGATCACAGGAGACTGAATAAGCAAACAAGATGAAAACGTCAAGAAACAAAAAAAGACATGACGAGGTTTGTCGGGTTTAGCTTATTTTTTAATGTTATAATATCTTTTTAACAGTCAAAACGGATTAACAAAGTCCAAAAAAAAGTTATAAATGTAAGAGATTTTTCTATAAATCTGTTAAAACTAACAATTGAAAATCGATCCACCTATGAAGCCAGTTTAATTATAATCCATACAAAAATCATAAACCTTAATTTTTTAATACAATATTTTGATCATTACAGATTCTGACTCAGGCCTTTAAAACAGAACTTTCTTCGTATAAATCTCCGATGGGGTATCTCGGTTTATAATATTTTGATCCAGTCACGCCGTGATCACATCCGATCAGTGCTCGAAAATTAAGGAGGCATCAGACTATGACAAACACACTCGAACTTTTTGACAGTTCAACAGTTGGCCTGCATCTGATTGCAGAAACGTCAGCCTGCATACAGGGTGCTGTGTTTGCGAGTTAGACAAACTGTCTACACGGAGAAAAAAGAGTTCCCAAAATCGTGAACAAGCGTTCATGAAAATCGGGACCACGAACAAAGTGTTCAAATTCCATGGTACGATTTTGAAAAACGTACCATGCAATTAGATCACTTTGTTCGTGGTTTCGATTTCCATGAACGCTTGTTCACGATTTTGCGAACTTTTTTTTTCTCCGTGTAGCACGAAAAACTGAGAGTTTGTTTGTCATAGTGTCAAACCTGCTTCAAAAAGAGAAGTTCGCCAAAATAAAACACATTATTTGTATTTTATACAAAACTTTATTTCGTTAAAACTAGTTCAATAATATTTTCTCAAGATAAAAACGCTGTGTGTTTAAACACAAAACTCCCCCTCTTTCACGAATGAACTAACTCCTAAACAATTCTTTTGATTGTATCACAGGCAGTTACGAAAAAGAAAAAAAACAGTTAGCACATTGTACTTGTACACTTTGTAAAACTTGCACAGTTAAAAAACAAACCCCCCAAGACAGAACCTAATTTGTACAGTCTAATAGTTTCCCACGCGCATACACTGTTCCACTCATTCCGGCTTCCGGCTTCCAGCGGAGATTCCGTGTCTCGTCCATCGATCACCCCTCCCAATACGAATGTTTGCATGATTAAGAAACTGGAATACATATTGCTGCATTGTTTTCAGATTATCTGAGTTGAGATCCACCCTCTCTCTCCCTCTCAGTGCGATCGCTTCGATTTGGTGCTCTGAAAATGAAAATTTCATTAAATTTTGATGATCTTTAAGGTTTTGATCGTCAACCTACCGATCGTTCCGTTCCGTACGCGGCGGGTCGCATCTCTTCCGTAAAGTGCAGCGGAACGTCCTTGCTGGCGGACCCGTAGTTGCCGAACGACTCCTGCGGCAGGAATCGGTGAATGACCGGCGAGATCAGCTCCGGGTCGATGTCCTTGAGGTTCCTGGGTTCCGTCAGGAACGACACGATCGTGCCCACAATCATCACCGTAACGACCCCGATCGGAGTGATCCAGTGGTAGGACAGTCGGTACAGCGGGAAAATCCCAGTCTCGTCCGGATAGATCGGGTTCACGATCGTGCTGTTGGAGACCAAATCGGCCGCGCAACCGTCCACCGAAATGGGAAGTTTGTGGGGCATGATCTGCCCGTTGGCACTGGCGAACTGAGCGCCCAGCGAGACCCAGCCGGACATTAGCGCGCCGGACACTCCTCCGAAGAGTGCTCCCTTGGAGTTACTCCACGGAACCAGCATTCCCAGGGTGAAGATCCCGCACGTAGTACCGGCTGCGATCGCGGACAGCGAAGTGGCCACACTCAGAATTCCTCCCAACTTCTCGATGATAAACAGGCAACCCATGGCGGCCAGTCCCAACACGACCACGCTGCTTCGGACAAAGATGTTGGCCACTCGAGGACTCGGATTGACGCGGAACATACCTTTAAGGATGTCTTCCAGCAGTACCGCTGAAGTCGAGTTCAACACCACGGACAACGAACTCAACGCGGCTCCAAACACCCCAGCGATAAACAGACCGGGAATTCCCTGCAGATGTCCCACGATCTCCATGACGTAGTGTGGAAACAACTGATCGTCCGTCTTGACTAACCCCACGGACATCGGATCACACCGGTAGTAATGGGCGTAGATCAGCAGACCTGCGTAGCAACAGACCGATACGAAGACCCCCATTCCGACGGTGAACATCGCAATCGATCTGTAATCAATGTTCTTTGTCACTTGAAAACTTAACCAAATCCTGCAACTCATACTCACAGCTTCGCCTTCTTCAAGTTTGGCAGCGACATGTACCGCTGAACCATGGTCTGGTTCACGGAGTTGAACGATGTCCAGTAGAAGAACCCTCCTATCAACACACTCCACATGGTCTGGCGTTCGTACATAGATGGGTCCAAACTAAAATAGAAAACTAATTCATTAAAGCAAGGGTTCACCCATAATCACTTAATACTTAATAGAACTTAAGCCTTAATTAGGAAAAGAAAGCAAGCATTGATGAAAAAATAAAGCAAAAAGAAGCGTATTAATAAACCAATTCCCATAAGAAAAAAAGGAGTCCAAATCAACACTCACTTGAAGAACTCCAGCCGACCGCCGACCTCCGACCGATCCCAGATGATCTCCGGACCGCCGATCGCGATCGTGCCCAGAATCACCACGATCACGACCGAGATGAACATGACCACGACCTGCCAAGCGTCGGTGAAGACGACCGCCTTGATGCCACCCTGTGTAGGAGAGGATATCAACATTTTAGATTTCGCCAGTGATTCACAAATTTGTTTTGCTCGTGGCCCACATTCTGACACAAGGGACTATAGTTCACACTTGTGGGAAAGACTGATTAAAATAGGCTAACCACATTTATTTCTCATTAAATTAATGAGTAAATGATTAAACATGTTACGCATAAACAAACACTACATGTTTGTGTATAGTGTAAAGCTTATTAGGAATTTTACTCTTGTTAGAAAACCTTAAAATAAAGCGGTATAGAAACCAATGAACGTGAGAAGTTAAAATGAGTTCGATTTAGAGATCGTTGAAAATGAAATTCCATGTAATTGGACTTTTAGTTATTCTGATTGTTGTTGCGTTTATCAATGCAAGTAGCAGTGAAAATAGCACGTGTAAAGCACAACAACCTTATTCAGTTGTTTTATAAACTAATTGCTTCTTTTAAAAGATTTGGAACCACTTGCAGAAGAATTAACAGCCACGGAACGGAAAGAAGTTCACGCTTTGGATGGATTAACCGGCGTTCTCCAATTCCTCGCAGGAAAACGATCAAAAAGAACGTACAAACTGCTTCCCATCCCCTGATCAATACCAACCATACCCATACCTAAAATATCCATTCCTACATGAGGCATAAACACCAAAGTCATAAAAGAAAAAATACATGTTGATTAAGAATGTAAAAATTAAATTCTGTTATTAATTTCAAAAAATCTCTCAAAAAAAGACCAAACAAAAAAAGTATTGCAGTATTTTATCAAATTCCTCTGAAACTATGGGAAACTTTTGACCAATTTTGACAAAATAATTATTTTTGCGCTAAAATGATGTCTCAAAGCGAATGCCTTCATTGAAATCCGGAAATTTCAAACTTGATTTTAAATATTTTTGATATACCCCCTAAAGAAATGACTTGAAATTGTGGAAAATTTTCTAAGTCAGGATGGCACATTTTGGTATTATTTTGGTATTGAAAGGTTTCATAAAATTCCTCTGAAACTATGGAAAAAATTTGACCAATTTTGACAAAATAATTAATTTTGCGCTAAACTGATGTCTCAAAGCGAATGCTTTTATTGAAAACCGGAAATTTCAAACTTGATTTTAAACATTTTTGATATACCCCCTATTTCGGTATTATTTTGGTATTGAAAGGATTATTATTTTGGTATTGAAAGGTTTAATCAAATTCCTCTAAAACTACGGAATTTTTTTTTTTATAAATTTTGACGAGATAATTAATTTTTATTTGACTTGAAACCCAAAAATGTTAAAGCTGATTTTCATATTTTTTTGATGTACCTTCAATGATTTTTTAAAAACGTAGAAATAACATTGTTTGGCATTGTTGTGCCCTTTCACATACAAGACTTTGGTATGATTTCATGGTATTTTACCATCTATTACTGGGCAACCAAGGGCACATTTTGGTCGCTGTTATTTGCCCAAGTAATACCAAAATGTGGTATTCCCGTGCTATTTACCCCTGCTCGGGATAGTATAGTAGTAGTTTGTCCATATAATTTTCCATACAAATTTGGCAGCTGTCCATACATAAATGTTGTATGAAAAAAAAAAAATCTGTCTTCGGCAAAGTTGTAAGTTTGGATAAGGACTACTCTGAAAAAAATGATACACGGTAAAAAAATTGTGATTTTTTATTCAATTTTTGTCACGAAAACTTGATTTGCAAAAAAACGCAATTTTTGTCTTTTTTATTATTTGATATGTTTCAAATCAAATATTAAATTTTTGGCCCTTTTGAAATGTTAGTCTTGGTTTCAAATATTTGAAAATATTTTTTTCTAAAAGATCGGAAAATTTTACGAATGTATCACATTTTAACATTCAAAATCGGACCATTAGTTGCTGAGATATCGACATTAGAAAATGGTGGGTTGTTTGGGTGAGACTTAGAAAACATCAATTTTCCTGCTTTTTAAACTTTTGCATGGCAATTTCTCAGCAACTAAGAGTCGTATCAACAAAGTTAAAAAAAGCAAAATATAGAGAATTTTCTCGGCCTTTCTAAAATATTTTTTTCCAAAAGTGGGCAAACATGTGCACTAATTTAAAAAAATTAAAAACTGCGACCGTTTTCAAAAAAGTCACCTAAAAATGACTTGAAAACGGTGCACTTTATCAAAATTTCTCTAAAGTACTTTTTGATTAGAAATTTGATTTTACATCGAAAAGTGAAGTTGAAAAATTGGTGCGACCAATTTTTCAATTTTTTGAAAAAAATAGTGTTGATTCAAAAATTCATAACTCGGTCAAAGATTTTTTGCACAACCTGAAATTTTTTGAAATGTTGGCATTTGATGTCCTCTAAAACCTATCAAAAAATGAAAAAATAGTATTTTTTTGCAAATTAAGTTTTAGTGACAAAAGTTAAATAAAAATCACCATTTTTTACCGTTTATCATATTACAGTGTAGTCCTTATCCATACCTACAACTTTTCCCAAGACACCAAATCGATCAAAAAATTCCTTCAAAAGATACAGATTTTTTAATTTTCATGCATCATTTTTGTATGGAGAGCTGCCAAATTTGTATGGAAATTATATGGACAAACTTATGATGCAAAATGGCTTCTTTGGGCATAACAAAAAAGTTTCAGTCAGATTAAAAAATACAAAAAAAATCAAATGACAGATATTTGAGAGAATTGCTCAGTAAGCTAATAATTAGAAAACAGTATCTAACAGTAACTAAAAATATGCAGTACGTTTCAAAAGCTTTTTCTTTTTATTTTTATTTTTTAGAGGTGCTAGAGCATTTGTATCAACCCATCAATGAAAATAAAACATTTTGCTATAGATTAGCTTTTTATTCTGAATTCTTCTTATCAAAACACACACTTTTGCCAGAAACACCAAATCGATAACCAATTTTGTTTTAGTCACATCCTCAACGAAAAAAAAATATTATTATTTTCCATAGTATTGAGACTGTGGATGTTGCGGGTACGGGTACGGTCCTGGTGCTGGTGCTGGTGCGGGGAATGGGAATGGAATCGGGAATGGTCGCCACCTGTCTCCCTTGCCTCCCTTTCCACCTTTATTTTTGCCTGGGTTTGGTGAACGCTTATAACGGTCGGACGATCCATCAGAATCGTTAAATTCGCTTATTTGATCTGCAGCGGACAAGTCGTCTTCCAGGGGAGCAATTCTCTACCAAAACCGGAAATGGATTTTATTTGTATTTTTTGATTTGGCTCAAACTTTATGGGGGCCTTCCCTATGACCAAAAAAGCCATTTTGCATCATTAGTTTGTCCATATAAATTTCCATACAAATTTGGCAGCTGTTCATACAAAAATGGTACGTAAATATTAGAAAATCTGTAACTTTTGAAGGAGTTTTTTGATCAATTTGGTGTCTTCGGCAAAGTTGTAGGTATTGTTAAGGACTATTTAGAAAAAAATAGGTACACGGAAAAAAAAATTTCCCGATTTTTTTATTAACTTTTTTTTCACAAAATCTCAAATTCCCAAAATACGTATTTTTTGATTTTCGAGATTTTTTGATATGTTTTAGGGGACAAAAATCCGCAACTTTTGAGCTATAGAGAAACATGGTCAAAAAATCTGGCGCCGAGTTATGATTTTTTGAAAAACTGGTGATTTTTGGAAAAAATCGAAATTTCATACATAAAATTTTTTTGACCTCATTTTTTTATGCAAAATTGAATTTGCAATCGAAAAGTACTTTACAGATTTTTTGATAAAGGGCTCCGTTTTCAAGATATAGCCACCGAAAGTTTGATTTCAGCGAAATATTTGCAGTTTTTCGATTTTTAAAAATAGTGACCATGAGTGACCATTTCTAAAAATATTTTTTTTGAAAAGTTCAGAAAATTTGCTATAAAATTGTCTAAGAGACATTGAAGATTGGACCTTTGGTTGCTGAGATACAGCGGCTTAAAGAAAAAGAAACACGAAAATTGAAGTTTTCTAAGTCTCACCCAAACAGCCCACCATTTTCTAATGACGATATCTCAGCAATTAATGGTCCGATTTTCAATGTTAATACATGAAACATTCGTGAAATTTTCCGATCTTTTCGAAAAAAATATTTTGAATATTTTTAAATCAAGACTAACATTTTTAATGGGCATAATATTCAAAGTTTGGCCCTTTTAAAATGTTAGTCTTGATTTAATTTTTTCAAAAAATCATAACTCGGCGGCAGATTTTTTGACCATGTTTCTCTATAGCTCAAAAGTTGCGGATTTTTGTCCCCTAAAACATATCAAAAAATCTCGAAAATCAAAAAATACGTATTTTGGGAATTTGAGATTTTGTGAAAAAAGTTAATAAAAAATCGGGAAATTTTTTTCCGTGTACCTATTTTTTTCTAAATAGTCCTTAACAATACCTACAACTTTGCCGAAGACACCAAATTGATGAAAAAATTCCTTCAAAAGTTACAGATTTTCGAATATTTACGTACCATTTTTGTACGAACAGCTGCCAAATTTGTATGGAAATTTATATGGACAAACTAATGATGCAAAATGGCTTTTTTGGTCATAGGGAAGGCCCCCACAAAGTTTGAGCCAAATCAAAAAATACAAAAAATAAAAATGGTCGAAATCGGCCGGTTTTGTAGAGAATTGCTCAGGGGTGAAATGAATAATATTTTAGCTTTTCAATATGATATTGGAAAACAACTACAACTTACCATTCTCGCTAAAACTAGCGTTGGCAAATGCCACAATAGACAGAAGAACCAGAAGACCTACGATAAGGAGCTTCATTTTTGCGATATATGCTTAAACTTGTGGATCTGTTGCTCAAGAGCTTCCAGAGTGAACTGATTTAACCGTTCCAATTCTTCGGGTTTTATACTGCTCTGCATGATGAAGGCATGGCCTTTTTAATCACAACATGATTACTCCATTGTTCATGAGAGAAAAAAAAACATTAGGAAGTTTAAGGAAAATTTTGCCTTACGCATAAAATTGCTGTTCTTTCGAACGCGCTTACGTCACGTGAGTGTTAATTTAGCAGTAATTGAATATAAATATAAAAGATTATTTTATTTTTTTACGTTTTTGCAAAAAAAAAACGTTTTCTTAAGTGTCAACTTTTTGCTTAAATCTTCAAGATCAGTATTAGTTCAATATTTTACTAGAATCATGAATCCTTAAGGTAAAAAAACTGATTATCATTTTCCATACATCCAATATTTGGTTAAGCATGAATTCGTACATCTCAAAAAGGGCATAAGTTTACATAAAAAAAATTACTGAATGCGCATAATTTTAGATTGAAAAAAACTCTGATCATCTCAAGTAATAATATGTATTACTAATATACGTTGTAAATGATTAATAATTTCGCTCTGCAGAATGTTGACCTTATTTCTCTCAAAGTTTATTAAGTAATTCTGGTAATTCCTATGACCTACTTCTAATAAACAAATCAGCAATGTAACCTTGAGTGTAATATATATAAGCTATATATAAAAGTACGACAGCATTTTGGGCCAAATTGAGTTAAAGTTGTGCAGCTCACAATGCCTCATCTTTTGACCTTCACAGATCCCCAAAATTCGATTTCAATCCTGAGATATTCAACGAAAACCAAAAAAAAATCCGAAAATGTTTGTCACCTTCCGTATGCAAGAAGTTTCAATTTTGTCGTGCCATCTTGTCACTCCCTGAAGATTGATGTAAGTGCGACAACTGGCCAAAGAGATTTCAGATCAGAACGCGTTTGACGCACGTACAAGTTAGACTACCGTAAACATTTGTAATTATAACCCGGGACTCCTGCAACCAAATTCAACTAAACTTCAGGACAATGCACAGAATGGTCAGCCAAACAAAACGTGTTTGTTATTGTTTACATTGCGTGCTCTAACATTAAAACGCGTTTTTCTCGGAACGTCGAAATGGCGGATGCGACAAGATAGCACGACAGCGTCGATTTAGTAAAACATGAAGAAGCTTATCGTAGGTCTTCTAGTTTTGCTGTCAATCGTTGCATTTGCCAGTGCTGACTACGGCGAAAAGCGGTAAGCCTAGAGTATACTCAATTTTTTCAACAGTGCATCTGGAGGGTGATTTGGATGGACGTTCCGATCGTATTGGGCGTTCGCCAAAACCACAGAAATTTGGAGGAGGAGGATTTCATATCCACTTTGCAGCTCCGCCACCACCATCACCGGAGTAACCTGGTTACAATGTTATTAGATAACTTAAGAAGCTATTACACTAAGACAAACAAACAAACTCGCACTTATTGACAGTTTGACAGTTGGCCTGCTTTGTTTGTTTGCCTAGATTTGTTTGTACAAACGTCAGCCTGCATACATTTTGCCTTGTTTGCGAGTTTGCTGCAATCAGGTTTGCGAGTTTGGCAAACTGTCAAACACGAAAAAGTGCGAGTTTGTTTGTTTGTTTGCAGTAGTGTAATGTGTATAAACAGCGCCTGTCTTGATTGTCATTACAAAGCGACGGTCAGTAAACGCACACGAAGATGAAACGAACAAAAACCGAACTCATCACTCAACCAGCCGCCCGACCCCGAGCCGCATGCTCTTTCTCTTTCAATCACTATTCTCTCTTCGTCAGTCGTGCGGTGCTGCCTGGTGACAAGAATCATTTGAATGCAGTCATGTTGAAGGTGACCCGAAGTTCAGTAGAATGTCAAACGAGCGTACTCTGCGCGAATTTATTTCTAGTGAGTGTCAAATGACTGTGTGAGTGACTTTGAGTTGCGCTCATTCGTTCGTGTGTGAACGAAAGAAGGAAGACTGTCAAAATCAGGTTGTCGTTGTGAAGGCGAACGAAGCGCTCTGTCACCAAAAACGACCAATCAAAATGTTGGCTGCTCTGACTCAGGATAACAATTTACACTGTTAAAAATATAAGTTTTCATTGTGTAACATTGTTTTGATTGTATGTTCGACACGTAAACGAAACGACTGGACTGGTGTAAAAAGCATTTTAAATACTTTTTTCATTTGAATTTTGAAACCATGGTTTGTAATTTAAAATTTTATATTATTTTTTTTGACGTACCGCAGGGATGCCACCTGGTTTTTTTAAAATGTCTGTAAAAAAGGCTGTGTTTGTCTAAAATTAAAAAAATATTAATTTATAGTCATGGAAATCCATCAGAAATTGCGTTTTTAATCATTTCAAGACTAACTAAAAACATTTCGTTGATGTTTTTACAAAATTTTGGTTTAATGAAGTTATTTAAAAGTCTGTGCACCTCAAAAATGTCTGACACAAGCTTAAATGTCTGTAAAACACAAACAAATCTGTGTATCTGGCATCCTTAGGGTACCATCAACTGGGGTGAATCGGGACTACAGTCCGAAAAGGGTCAACAGTAAAAGCTTCAAATTAGGAAATCGATGCAATTATTTTGTTGATCTGTATCAGTTCTAACCTATATCAATCAAAAATACCAACATATGGTGCAAGAACCTTGCTGAAACAGTTGTCCCATTTCGCTAAATGGGTTCCGGTTCGCCTCCGATGACGATGCCTTATTTCTGATGGTTAAAATCTGAATGAAAATTAATATTTTTTAAAGCTATGACTAACCCAGGAATTTTAGTTTTGAACACCATTTGGTCTTTCAAATGAATTGAAAACTTTGTCTTTGTAGATCTAACAATCCCGTCATACAATATTTTCCCAATAATGAGGTTAGGAATATAAATGAGAATATATTGAACTTACCAGCAGCGTATAAAAGATGCACACCACGCAAACGATCGCCCCAATGATGTACAGGTTGAACCCGGTCACTAAAAATAAACGCAATTCGATCAGAAGTTCAAATTCCATTCAACTCATTAGTAATACAAATAACAACAAAACAGTCATCGATCAATTCTAGAATAGCCTACACCTCGATATGAAGCTACGAGTGGTAGTGAGGAGGTGAGGCAATTTGCGATTCTATTGTTCGATAGACACTAGACTTGATCAGCCGTACCTTGATTGAACGCCAACGCCGGCACGTAGATGATCATCGGTAGAAAGAACAGCTGCAACACAAATCAAGTCAATTCGATGCGTATGGGTTTAAAACAGTTCGCACACTCACCTCGTCCAGCACAAACATGACGGAAGCTATCGATCGCACCGACGAGTTGAACCGCAGCTCCAGGTACTCGTACGACGAGTTCAGCTTGAGCGAGCAAAACACCGGCAGGTAGATCGAGCAGACGGCCACGCCCATCAGCACGATCGGCACAATAATCAGCCAGTACTGCGTGCCAAAGTTGTAGATCTCGGAAGGAGTCCCCAGGATCGTCACCCCGGAGATGTACCCAGCGACCAGACTCATCGCAACCGGGAAGGCCTTCAACTTTCGCGATCCCAGCAGGTACTCGTCCATCGATGTCGACCCGTACGAGGTGACCCTCCGCTTGGACCGGCTAACGCCGGGAGGAGGTCCAACGGGTGGACCGCACTCATCGTCGCTGCTTTCCGGCGTCTGGGGAGTGGTTCGCTTGAAGAAGCCAAAGTAGATGCCGCAGGCCGCCGACAGGATCAACATGGACGCAAACACGCCATAGTCCACCGCGCTGAACTTGTACAACTCGCGCAAACTGTCCGCCAGCGTCGTCGTCATCTGGAAGTAAGAGAAGTTGGAGGAAGTCAATAAGCTTTTCTAATCTTATTGATTGGTAAATTAATTGAACCTTGAAAATTGAGCTTTACTTTAACAACTTTGTGAGGTCTACAATCAAGGCTTGAATTATCAACCACTCTTGCTTCAATTATCCTCATGCGTTTCGCAATAAAACAATAAGGTTATCAACTCATAATATTACAGAGTAATCACTCTACGTAAAGGTGTCGGAAGATCTTTATCTTATCACAGACTACACAGCTGTCACCACTTTCAACGCCAGACAACTTCATCAGAATGACCATTCATTTTTCACCTTAATTCGGCGGACTAAGAAAATCCGGTTGGCCTTATCGAATAAATTAAAAAAAAAAACACACAATTTATCGACGTAACAAAATCGTCACTGCTGTGGTGAAAGTCCACAATCATGCAACCAACAATTAGATTAATTTGTGTTTACTTCTATCTCAATCACTGGGCGGGTGACTTTGGTTCAGAGAAAGATCACGAAAGGAATTTTACACCAGAGTGGATCGATGAAAAATGGGGTCAGTTGAGTGTTATAAAGTACTAGCAATTGGCAAAACAATTAGTACAATTGATCCGTTAATTGCCAGTAGAGCATTGTACTTTCATTTCTGGACAATAAATCAATTTGATAACGATACTTGCTGGAAATCGAAAAAAAATTGCTCGAATACGTTGGACGGTGGAGAAGCTAGGTGTTCCAGGCCATTAAAGTATTTGGTTCCACTTGAGCCCTCCATGCCTCTACTCCTGGAAGTCCTAGAATGTTATAGGCATCCTTGAAGCTCATGCAAAACACCCATTGGTTACACTCACGTCTTGATTTCAAAAATTTTAAAACATTATTTCTTTTTTCGAAATAATCATAAAATTTTACAAATGTTTCATTTTTTTACATTAAAAATTGGACCGTAAGCTGCTAAGATATTGGCATTACAAAATGGAAGCTGTTTGAATTAGACTGAAAAAAAACAAAAAAATCTTATTTCTTTTTATTTTATTTGCTGTATTCGTGGCAATTTTATTGAAAATTTCCTCAACTACTCGAATTTTTTTTTTGAGAATAGACACTTTTTAAAAAAAATCAAAACCTGGAATTTTGCAGTGTAAATTAAACTTTTACTGGCTATATCATGAAAACGGTGAACTTTATCAAAGTAATCTTTAAAGTACTTTTGAACAATTTTTTTCAAGTAAAATTTATATTTTTCCAAAAACTTTTTTTTTAATTCATAACTTTGCGCAACAATTTTGTCCATTTGTTTTTTGGGCCCCTAAACAAATCAAAAAAATTAAAAATACTGATTTTTGGAAATTTAATTCCTTGGAAAAAAAAGTTAATTCATAAGTTGTAAGTAATTTTTTCCATTTGCCTTTTTTCTACAACTTTGCCGAAGACAAAAATCAGAAAGATAAAGATTTTCGAATACTTGCGTTTCTTTTTTGTATGGACGGCTGCCAAAATTGTATGGAGCCTTGTAAAGGTGAACCAATGACACAACAAAGTTTTAGTCAAATAAAAGATAAAAAAAATGCACGAATTTGGCTGATTTTGTAGACAATTATCATATCCCGTTTTTTCCATTTCTACCACTAACAATCCAATTTCAAAAATACAATATTTTTTAATTTTTTATTTATTCTTATTTTTTTTAATGGAACCAAAACAGTCATCTTTTTTCGAGTTAAGAAAGAGAGAAGTGGAATACTCAATACTCTTTAATTTAAAATATTTTAAAGTTGCTAAAAAACTGAACATTTTTCACAAAAAGAAATCACAAGTCTGTAACGGAGCCATTAACCACAAGAATCCTTAGAGGGTTCGGCAAATTGCAAATTTGATTTTACATCTAAAAATGAAACTATTGGCACTACGCCCCCCGGGGCATGGCCTTCCTCTAACGTGGGATTTCTGCTCCAGCGCCTCTGACGAGACAGGAGAAACCGGGACCGACGTTTTACTTCACCATCCGATAGAAGCTCAGTGGATAAGGCGGGAATCGAACCCGCGTCTCATAGCATCATCGGGATCGGCAGCCGAAGCCGCTACCCCTGCGCCACGAGACCGCACATCTAAAAATATTGCTGTTGTTTGACAACATTCCAGATTTTTTTTTGCAAAAATTTGATCAAGATGGAGGCAAATAAATAAAAAAAATACAATTCTGGGCATGATTTAAACATTCGAATGAAAAAAAAGTGTTTCAAAAAATGCATTTTATACAGTCCAGTCTAGAGGGTTTTACTTATTTATTTTTTTTGAATAGGTCCTATAAACATATGAAAGACAATAGCTTATAGCACCTTTTCAAATCAAAGCAATCTATAAGTTTAAAAATGTATAAGTTTTGAGGAAACGTTCTTGTCTCGGAATTGTTTGTATGTACTGTACATTGGAATTTTACAAATATTAAAAAAAAAAGTGAGTCCAAACATGCTAAATATGATTATCACCGCAGGAAAATAAATTTTTAGTTGTGTCCTGTTTGTTAGATTTCTATTTCCATTAAAAATTTAAATTTCTGGGATTTTTGTTTGCTCCCTGATTTTTGGGGCTCTAGGCCGATGCAAATATTTTTCAAAGTTTATCTGAAGTTTATGTATTTTGGGTCCGAGTCGAGGGATATAAACTTAAAAAAATAATATTTCCTCCAAAATATCACCAGGTTTTGCACCATGCTAACCTCTAGCGCAATAGATGTCAAAAAACTAGAAAATTATTATTAATGTGTATTTTGTGAATTCTAGTTTAACAATGAAGAGTCAAATGCCCATATGCCTTTTCTTTTTCTTAGGCTGGTACATATATTGGCCCGAAAAATTAGGGTTCAAACAAAATATTTTTCAAAAAACTTCAGCTGAAATCAATTTAAAATACATTTCTCTGCGTTTAATAATTTTTGGCATGTTTGATTTTATTCAAAACTCCTTTGCATCGGCCTTATTCGAAAAAAATAATTTGTGGAGCTCCCTCAATTTTTCTAGTATCACCCTATTTATAAAAAAATATAACAAAATTAAAAATAATAATAAAAATACGTGTCTATTTGTTTTTGGGCCAAGAAACGTACTGAATAATGTGGAACTTAAAAGATTTTTGAATACACAATTTTTCATAAATGTATGCTTCATACAATGAGTTATCATCTAAGCCTGTTAAAAAATAAAAAATATCAAGAAAAATATGAAAGAAAGAAATCAAAACAAAAAAAGCCAAAAAATATTTCAGGCCAAAGAAAGCACAAACTCACATCCTACATTTGCTTTGAAACCAATACAACAAAACAAATAGTTTAAAAAAATATAGAACTAAGGGTTACCGTTCAACCTTTGAACTTCTGCTCGATATTGTCAACAACTGCCCAACAATGCAATCTAAATCAAAACAAACACGTCGTGCAGTGAACTGCACCTTATCGCAATTACGATGCATTTGTGGTGCATATAAACAAATCAATTGACCTACAAATTGCCTCCCCATTCATACCCACCGTCATTGATGCATTCAATACAAGAAACCACAAAAAAACATCAACAAAAACCGGCAGCACGTGCAACCGCTTCTTCAAACAAACTTGCAAGAAGCAGAAGAAGCGCCTCTTATCGAACGCGCACGGCTTACTGCGCTGAGAACGTGTTGCACTGGTTATGTCAAAGTCCACCGCCAAACGTCATCGTATCGACGAAAGCCGAAGGCTGCCAAACAATGTCATGTGGCAGACCCCACCGGGCCTGCTTCGATAAATAAATAAACTAAATACGCTAAACGTCTTTATCAACACCACAGCTCAATTGTGAGCAGGTTGAGTGCAAATCTTTGAATGTGACAGCTTGATTAGCACAAACCCAAAATAGCAGGTTTCAAGTCTTCTTTTATTAGGTTGATCCCCGCACACAAACTCGAAAAAAAAACCGTTTCAGCGGATAAGCCGGTTTCAATTGCGCACGACTGTTCGATTCATCCATGAACCCTTTCACTTTGAGTTGGCGGCCGTCAAGGCCAATGTGACCCGCGCAGACACTCATCACGTCGTAAGTCATTATCACGCAGCAGGCCGCGACTTCGCACAGGACAATGTAGATAATATAGTTATTCCATTTTTTATAGGGCGTTTAAAACACGATGAACTTTGCACGTTTCGACCTAAAAGGGCCTACTTAGCCGGATTGTGTACTGCATGCAGCTAAGCGCGTTGAACTAGTAAGCTATGCATACTTATAAATAGAGACAATCGCTCTGATTTATAAGTAGAATCCAACTTGGGCGCACTGAACACCTTTTTGCGTGACTCTCTAATCAGAGCAGTGCGAACGCGCGAAACTACGCCACGCGTACAATTACATAAGAACTCACTAAATCACCTAAAACCCTAAACTAGAAAAGTAACAGACAACAAAACGTACAGCTATTGTCGTAGCCCGCCTGCCGGTATTATGGACAGACAAAACCCCAAAGTCCGATGAAGCACTCAGAAACAAGTCCGCACTGTCGAACGGTCACAACTGCACTGCATACCGAGCGGTGACGACTACGCTGGCTAAACCGGTGCGGGGAACCTCCCGTGAACGGTGCAACTTCATAAATCATAAACTCCACCAAGTCCAATGAGTCAGCGTTATTTGGGAAGCGGTAGACCCGCGACTCAGCTCAGCTGTTGGTGCAGCGTGACGTAGTGTGTGGACGGGCCGACCCGGCAATCGAAGTAGTCGCGCGGCGACTTTGAGCAACAGCTGGTATCTTATCTGGGTGCGGCGGAGTAGGCGACGATGACTTGTACCTGTGGGGCGCTAAGATCAATGATCATTGGAAATTAACAACGTGATTTAAGTAACATTTAAAAAGCAATCGTGAATTAATTGCTAAAGTCCAATGTAGGGCGATCAACCCTATGAAGTGGTATAGTAGGCAGGCTAATTGTTATCACTTCGACTTCTAACGACAAGCGCCAAACGCAGTAGACTTTGGACGCTGACTATTGCTGGAGAACGGACTCTCTTTTTTATAATTGGCGGTCTGGTATCGCGATGATTGAGAGCGAAGTGGTATGTGACAAAGTAGAGCCTTACTAGGGTAGTTCGTATTTATTTTTCAAACCGAATTTATTAACGAAATTGGAATATGTTGTCAAATAAAATTAATGTTAAATTTACATTATAAGTATGTAGTTATTTCTTAAAGATTTTCAAAACTGTTTAAACTGTTAAAACAAAAATGTATGTTTTAATTTGTTCCGTATTTGAAACATGTTTTTAAACGTAAAATACGATTGTTTAAAAAAACGAAATAAAAAACTTCAAAGTCTAGAGTTTTTTTTTTTTAAAAAAAAAAAAGGTCGAAAAAAAAACTCTAGAAATTGTCTCTTAAAATTAACATTGTCATAAAATTAAAAATGTAATTATTACGGAGAATATTTTCGAGGATTCGATTTCTCTGGAAACAAACAATTTTTTATATTTTTTTTTCTTTGTTTGAAACTATGTTTTTATTAGAGTTAAAATACAAAAAAAATATTAAAATTATGTAAAATTAATATTTAAGTAACAGTTTGTTCTTATTTTTCCAGTTTATTACTGTTATTTCCGATACTACCTTAACTGTCTTGGCAAACGAACAAGCAAACATTAACGTCACATGAAAACAATCCTCTTGTCAGCTCTCTTGTGTACGACAAGTTGTTGAAGTGGATGAACTTATGCAATGTAGCAAAAAAAAACATTCGCACCAGATTGACGCAAATTGCTACTCGCTTTGAATAAATTATCAATCACTTAAATATCGTCTTACCTGCTCTAATAGAGTAGCCTAGAGTATCCAACAAAGTCAAAAATTAATTCCACTTGCAAAACACCACCATAGACGATCCGGATCCCGCAAAAATTCTACTCACTAATTTAATAACACTCTCTTCGCACCATGAACCTCCATCCACTGGTCCGCCCTACACTTGTGCGCACGTCAAAAGCTTCCGTCAAACTGCACTCGACCGACGTTTCCTCAAATTGTTTACATCGGTTCGTAATGAGAGACCAGCACTACTACACATGTGAACGGTATGGAACGCAGTGCTGGAAAAAGATTCTTTTTCAAATTTAATTTAAATTTATCTACATTATCAAAAATACTTGCAACAACTTTTACGAGATGATGTTCTTAATGGTTAATTTATAATAAAATATTTAAAATATTCAAGAACGTCTAAACACCGTGCACCTCCATCGAAAGGCGCAAAAGCTTTTATTTGGTTCAAAGAAAAGCTTGCTTCAAAAGCTTCTGAAATTGACAGTAGGGTATGGCTACTCGATGGAGACGCATGGTGTCTCGTTTTGATTTAGTTAGCTACTTTGTACATGAGCAAACCAGTGGGCATAATTTGCAGCTCATTCATCATTTTTATGGTTTATAAAAGAGGCGAAAAAGATTTCCGTGAGGGCCTGAAAAGAATCTTATATTTAACCACGGGAGGCATAACAATTTTTTTTTCGTAGAACTTCAAAACTCCAGTGGAAATTCAAGTGCAATCAGCTGAAATCAATTAAAAATGCATTAGCCTGTATTTAGAATTATTTTTGGAATGTTTTTAGTTTATCGAAAATCTTGTGAAATTTTGAAAAGGTTGCAAAAAAAAATTTTGCTGTTTGTTTTTGTTATTTTTTTAAATAAGGCTGGTACAAATATTTTTAAAAGTTTTTGTCACCCCCTTCAAAATTTCCCAAAAAATCAGGGGGCAAAAAAAATATTTTTACAATAAACTTCAAAATTTCAATGAAAATTCAAGTGTAACCAGCTGAAATCAAATTAAAATGCATTCTTCTGCGTTTAAAATTATTTTAAGCATGTTTGGGTTTATTAAAAAATCTTAAGATTTTTTGAAAATTTTCGATGCTAAATCTTTTTTTTTCGATACAATTTTTGTTTTTGTCAGATCTTAGATTTTTTGAAAACTAATGATTGCAAAACAACTGAACTAGTGTAAAATGCATTTTAAAACACTTTTTTCATTTAAATGTGAGGACTAAAAAAAATCAAATTATTAGCTCTACAGCATTGCCTTGGCGTTCTCGATTGCGAGATTCCTACTCGAAACTAGGTGTCCGAAGGCTTGATTGTTGAGGCAATTGCAAACCTCTTTTTACACCTTAGCTTCCATCCACCCAGGGATTCGAACTGACGACCTTTGGATTGTGAGTCCAACTGCCTACCAGCGACTCCACCGAGGCAGGACCCAGGGAGACGACTCCTACACCTGGACTGAGCTATCGACCTAACCTTTTTAGGTTAGACCGGGGCCAACATTTACTTCCCCATCCGACGGAAGGCGTGGTCAGACAAATCTCGTCTCGAAAAATGCCACCTGGACCGTCTGGGATCGAACCCAAGCCGACTGGATGAGAGGCAACCATGCTTACCCCTACACCACGGTCCCGGATGATGAAGACTATGGCTTGTTATTTAAATTTTTATATTTTTTTTATTTTTTTTTTGCCCCCCCCCCCCTTGACCTCGGCCAGGGCCGAGGGACAAACACTTTTTTAAATATTTGCATCGGCCTAATGATAATGATTGCAAACCAAGTGAACTAACGTAAAATGCATTTTAAAACACAATTTTCATTCAAATGTTGAGACTAAGGCTTGTTATTACTTTTTTTTAAATTAATCAAAAGGGCGCAATATTAAATGTTTTGCCCTTTTGAAATGTTAGTCTTGATTCAATAAGTATTGTTCTAGACAAGATCGAAAAATTTCACGAATGTTTAATTTTTAAATTAATTAAAATAAAAGTTAATTAAAATTAATGAGATATCGACATTGAAAAATTGAGACTAAGAAAACTTCAATTTCTTGCTTCTTTTTCTTTAAGCTGCTGTAACTCAGCAACCAGAGGTCCAATCTTTAATGTCTGTTGGACAATTTTATAGCAAATTTTCTGAACTTTAAAAAAAACTATTAATGAGATTTCGATTTTTGCCAAAAATCACTATTTTTTTAAATTCTAAACTCGGAGTCAAATTTTTTGACTGACTAGCTACTGTATGGCACCAAAGTTGCGGGTTTTGGTCCCCTAAAACATATAAAAAGTCTCGAAAATAAAAAATGATTTTGGGACATTTTGTTTTTGTAAAAAAGAAAATCGTAATAAAAATTTGAAGATTAAGCCCGTGGACACCTTGGGGAGGAGGGGGGGTTTTCGATTTCCAAAAAAGTTTCCACGTGGTTTATGGATGGTCCTTTGTCAATATTAATTATTGCAGTACTTTCGAGAACACCCGTTACACAAAAATTAAAGCGGCCGGCCCTACCACGTTGTGTTTACCACAGAGAGGAATTTGTAAACGGATCACATGTCACAGAATCTACATGGAAAGAAGGATGCGTGGACATACCGTACCAAACACTCCGAATCAGTTAGGTGTGGTGTGTTAAGGCAAGTATGCAGATCGGAAGGAAAGGGGTCAAGAAACAGCTTTACGAACAGCGGAACAAAGGAGAAGGAGCGATTTCTTGGGGCTTTTCTTCACCCTCTCTGACTTGCTTGCGCTGCCGCTGCTTCCCATTTAAAATTTTTCTTGGCCGGTTTCTTCCGAAGTGCATACCTTACATTAGTGTAAATTTGGCAGGGAATTATATTTTTAGGGGGAAAGTGGAATTGGGTAAGTTGGAATTGGGGAATGGGAAAGTAGGAAAGGGGTTGGAGGGTTATTTAATTTATAATATATATACAGGGGAATATAATTATCTACCAAATAATTATGGAAAGCTGTCACCAAGAAACAGCATTCAATCTTCAAAAGACAAAACCAGATGGTGTCCCAATCGTCAGCTTCTAGGTTCTTCTCAAGAGACAAGCCGTTCGAATGACATGAAGTGTTCCTTTCGCTATGATCTTTCCTATGTTTATAGAACCTTTTGTGAAGGAAAAAAACCTTGTTTTTTCTCAAAATGAAATTCTCTCACCGGGACTCCTTATCAACGTCCGCAACGAAGATTTTCCAAGATTTTCTTGCCATTTGCGCGATTGAGACTCCAACCCAGCTAAGTGTCAAACAGTTTCGAAAAGCAATAGTTTTCAATACAAGTGCTGAAAAGATCAAATTTATAGCAACCAGTGTTGTAAATGAGTGATAGAAAAAAAAACTATCATTTGATGATTTTGTAAAAAGATATCGAATCTTGAGAGATGAGATTTCGGGCATAATTAGTGATCCGGCATGTTTATTGTGAAAAGTACAACCCCCACCTGTTGTGTTTTGAGCTTTTAATAATAAAACATTGCAAAAAAAATTAAAAATCCAAGCTTGAAAAAAATTAAAATTTATAATTTAAGAATGTACACCCAAAGTTAAAGACCGAGGGGATAGTCCTCCTGAAAAGAAACATGACGAAAGTACTATTTTGCGAGAGTAAAGACCTCTCGCGTGTATATTGGTTCATTGAAACAGCTCATACTATTGAGTGACTTATATGACAACTGACCGCCATTTAGTCACCGAACCATGGTGGCCCATACGGCAAAGGCACGGTTCAATTTGCCGAAGGTCTTGGGTTCGAGTCTCGGTACTGCTATTTTTTTTTTTTTTTTTTTTTTTTGATAGATGAACACTCTCGCTAATAGAGTAAAAAATCGTGACGTCAGAAATGACCACAAATCACTCAAAGTTCATTTTGTGAGTAACTTTAACAGTTTGGCCTAGTTTGACAGCTACATTGTCCCCAGTTTTCTGTAGGAGAGAAAAGGGAGCGAATAATTTATGAAAATCATACCTGTCAAAATTCCTAGCCTCAAATTTTTGTCGCAAGTTGCTTTTCTCCTCATTTTCGGGATTTATCCTCTCCGTCCGCACACAGTACCATTTTACTACCGAACCGGGCTCGTTATCCTCTCGTATGCCGATGCCCAGTTTTGGGCGTAGAAATTTAAAAATTCAATAATTTCAAATTTTAATATTTTTTGATAGATTTTTTTTTAGTTTTGATAAGTTTTTTTTTATAATTCTTGAATTTTTACATTTTTATTTTTTCATATCTTTAAAATTTGTTCGAGATTCAATCACTTTTTGTTTTTTTTTTATTATTATTATTAAATTTATTGAAATTTTTAAAATTGTTGATTTTAATTTTTGTTCATGACTCGATTATTCCCAGTCCCATACAAATTTTCAAATAATCGAGGCTTCGGATAATCGAGTCTGGACTGTAGATTCGTCGATGGTAGATCTAAAACCGTAGAGAGAAAAAAAAAAGACAAAATAATGTTATGGCCCGAAAAAAAAATAAAAATTTGTAAATTTTCGGATATGTCTCTCTGAAAATAAAACAACACAAATACCACCTTTTTATATCATCAAATGTTACTTTTTTTTCAATATATTTTCCAACATTTACGAATGCGCTCACAATGTATATCCGCGGCTACAAAAACATAAAACATAATCATGTATAAAACTTAAAAGGGAGAGTTGCGTTTTCTTCCTTCTTTTCCATCTCTTCCCTTCCTAACAAAAACCAATCGCTCGCTCAAGCTTGCCACTCACTTTTGAAATGAGAGCCGTTTCTCCTAACGCTTTCTTTTCTTTTTTTTTCGCTCGCTCGCTCTAAATGCTTTCACGATTCTTTCTTCAAAAGTAAAAATAATTCGCAGTAATAAGGTAAAATCATAACATGCATACGTTTTTTTTTTTTGCTTTTAGCCGTTTTGAAAATAATTAAATATGCAGAAATTCGTTCCGATGCGATTAAAATAAAGGGTAAAAGAATATGGTTTTAATAATATGTTTACTTGTTTTTGTTTAATATTATATATAAATAAATAAGGATTCATCGAATAAAACTGTTTTTATTTTTCTTTCTTCTCCTTAATTCAGCGACGCGTCGACCTGCTCGCGCCACCTCGTCCCAGCTTTCCGAGGATCGCAATCTCAATGTGTGTCAATGTGAATGTAATTTTTTTAATGTTAGTTTTTTTACGTGTTGTCTCATGTGAAGTGTGATTTAAGATCCTCTCGTTAAATTTAGCTTCTTTTTTTCCTGGAAATCCACAATATTGCCTTGCTCGAGCAAGAAGAGGAGGACAATTTTTGACGATACTTTTTAATCCTGAAAAGCTGCCTGCTGCTTAAACTTTTCTCCTCACTAATATTACCTAGTAATATAAATATGAATTTTAGCGTTGCGCTGCGCTGCAAACTTCTTCGACTTCTTCTTCTTCCTAAGAGGCATGCAAGTATCGTTAGGAGCGTGGGAAGTTAAGTTATCTTCACTATTTTGTTTTACGTGAGTTTCTGTGTGATTTTTTTTTCTGTGAATAATATTTGCGTGCACTACTTTTTGCTGCTGCTCTGGATTAGTTACTGCGCGTGTGTGTGTGAGTTTGAGTGTGAAGCAGCTCTCCCTCTCTAAGCCCCGTCCTGCATCCTCAGCTCCTTCATGCGGCTGGCCATCTTCTCGTTCTCCTGGAACATTTGCCGAGCCAACCGCTCGTCAATTTCGGCGTTCTTCTCGATAATCTTCGAAATCGTCTTGAGCGATGGATTCGACTTGATCTGCTCCGACGACGACGATCCGCCCCCATTACTCGCCCCAACCCGATTCCGGTTCAGTCGATCCTGTACGCTTCCGGCGGGACCCTGCTGCTGCTGTGGACCACCACGTTGTTGTTTGCCCCCGTTGACGTCCTTGTCCGATTTGCGGCCGGAAGCGTTCCGGTTAAAGTGGTTCTCGTTGTTGGGGCCGGCCCCACCGCGATGGTGGTGTGGTGGCTGTTGGTGATGGGGATGCTGCTGCTGCTGGTTGTAGCCGCCCGGGCCAGTTTGGAACTGGAACTGTGGTTTCGCCGGTTGGCGTGGGCCAACCCGACCACTGCCCCAAACGGGAGGAGCCGTCACTAGGGAGGAAGAAGGAGAAGCGAAATGTTTCTGGTAAGTTTATGGCAAATGAAGAATCAAGTTTGGCAACGAGTTGCTTGCAACATTTTTGGCAATTCGAAAAAACGCTTTTTGAATGGATTTTTTTGTCAAACATCCATGTGTAAATTTAATACACTGTCCAAAACAAAAAAAAATATTGAAAACTGTTACTTTTCGATACTAGTGTTGAAAAGTTCAACTTTTCAGCACTGGTATTGAAAGGTATTAATTTTCCATTCTGTTATTTTTGGTAGGGAAAAAGTAGGCCGTTTAGTTTTTTCCAGAAGGACAGGAAAAGTTGACAGTTTCACAGCGGGATAGAGGAGAAAAGCAACTCGCGACAAAATTTTGAGGCTAGGAATTTTGACAGATATGATTTTCATAAAGTATTCGCCTCCTTTTCTCTCCCACAGAAAACTGGAGACAATGTAGCTGTCAAACTAGGCCAAAATGTTAAAGTCACACATTTCTGACGTCACGATTTTCTCCTCTATTGCAAACAAGTTATTTTTGCAACTCCGTCTTGAAACTGTTTACTTTTCCCGCCATTCTAGAACGACGAAACAGCCTACTTTTTTACCAAAAATAACAGATTCGAATAGAAAACCTTTTAAAATGAATGCTGAAAAGTTGAACTTTTCACCACTTGTTTCAAAAAGTAACCAAAATTGAAAGACGCAACTTTTGGTTATGTATCGGTTACCGCAGAAATTTTAGAGTTATCGCAGTTTTAGTGAAAAAAGTTGTTTTTTTTTTCTTGTTTTCGTCCTTTTCTTGTTTTAGCGCGTGGCGTAGAGGTGGGCAAAAAAAGAGCGAACCGCTCAAAGAGCCGGTTCACTGAAAAGAGCGAACGAACCGTGGCTCACAAAAAAAGAACCGCGGTTCTTTTTTAAACTCCGATCTTTTGAAAGAATCGTATCAATATGGCATGATTTTTGTTATAAATATAATTTATTGAATTTCCAAAAAATGTAGTATTAAAATTGTTTTTGATAATTGAAAATGCTATTTCAAAAATTTAAATGCTTATAAAAATTTATACCAAAAGTAAATGATCTTCCAAACAAACTTTTCATTGTAAAACTGAGTGCACATTAAAGTAATACCGGAATACAAATTTGAGCACTTCAAATAGCATAATTTGTCAAATATTAACAAAAATCTACTGAATATTTGAGAGATTTTGGAAAAAAATTATCATTTTGTGCGATTAAACTTTAACTTTCATAGACTTTATCTATTAAATCAGAATGTATAGAAGAGTTCACAGAATGTTTTCTCCAAATAAAATATCAGCATCAGTTCAATTCTTGCAGAAATAAACGCAATTTTAAAATGAATAGCAATTTTTCCAGCATCCTAGATTTAAGTTTGGATGCCATTCAATTACTCGAATGTTCAGTTTTGAGTAGAAATCTTGATAAAGAGACCACCAAGACCTATGGTTTTCAAGGACATCTTCTCGTTTTAAGTTTTTTTAAATAAAATATGGCCGATACAAATATATTTGAATGTTTATGTCACCCCTTCCCTTCAAAATCGGTCCGAAAATCAGGGGGCAAAACAAATTTTTTTTTTTTTTTTCAAAAAACATTCAAATTGGGTACTAAACTGCCGCTCCAGTCTAGTCCGTCCCATATGTAAAAAGTGAGTGCTGAGATATTGCCGTGAGAAGCCCAAAAAATGTTTCACCTTTTTTTTTGCATTTCTAATCACAAATTTTTACATACTTTTTCAACAACTATTTCAACATTGGTTCAAAAAGTGCCGCTATCCTAAAATTGACTCAAAAAATTTGAAATTTTAAGGTAAATTTGGTAAATTTTCGTGCTGGGACTGACCTGACTTTATTTATCCATCAATAAAGGCAAGTCTGTCTGTTTATCAAGGTAGGCTTGAACATTCACAACAGAAATTTGCCTGTCATTTGTTAGTTTGTTTTAGTAGTTTTCCAAGTTATTGCGCCTATCAAGAAGTATTAGCTTTTGGCGATTATCTTGAAGGCCTGGAGAATATGAGCGCATGACAGCCGCAGTGCAAAACGTAAACAAATACTGGTGTACGTGTGTTTGCACCCGCGAAAAAAATTCAACAGTTTTTCGTTGCCATAGACAACGTATAGCATTGCACTGCGACGATATCTTTCTGCGGCGATTAATTGGAGCGCATTATTCTAATTTTTCTCGAAATTATTAATATTTTTATCAAAGATTTGAAAGTTTGATTGTTTCAGGTTAATTTAATTCGGCAGATGATTTTAGAAAATTTCCTGGCTACAAAAATGTAACCAGCAACGTTGTATTATTTCTTTACCTTTTGTAGCAGAACAAATGAATATTAAATTTTGATTGCATGTATCAACATCTGGACCCTTGAAACGAGTAACCCAGAATCGTTGAACGGAAGGGGAACCTAATCCAGAACCAGACCATGGCTTATTCATTCAAGAAGGAATAATACTGATTGTACTGAATATTAGCTCAATGGGTTGTCGTTTTTTTTTATTACTGTGGTTATCCCAATCATGAGAAAAAAGGCAGGATAGGTTTTCGATTATCGACAAAATTCAAAATATACCGTAAACATGACAACTTTATGTGTTTTGAAGTTCTGCTAGTACTTAGGTTCATAGTCTGTATAAAAATAATAATTACACAATTTTTTCTATTGATTTGTTAGACATTTCCATACAAGGAACTGACTTGCCTTTATTTTGCATATGGGACAGCACCAAAATGATTTTTGTTTTGGAATTTTTAGAACAAAAATAACTTTTTTATCAAATAGGCTTAAAGTAGATGTTAAAACAAGACAATTCTTAGGTTTATCTCAAAATCGAAAAAAATACATATGGGACGGACTTGCTTCGAGCGGCAGTAAAGCCCTATGCCAATTTTTATGTACAACGGTAAAAAACACGATTAAAAACCATTTCTGATCACTATTTTTCATTTTAATGCAAAAAATTTTTTTGACAAGACAACATTTTTTCGATGGATCAACTATGGTCCCCTTGGAACGAGCTGTCAAGTAGAAGCTTTTCTGTCAAGAAGGACCGCGAGGTTAATTTTTCAAAATTGATTTAAAAATCAATTTTTAACTCTTTGTGGTCGTACAAAGGGTCATTGTACTCAGAAAAATAAGCTTTATCGCTGTAAACAATAATATCAGCAATCTAAGCTTCATTTTAGGACCCAATTTCAATGAAAATAGAAGTCTTATCAACTGAAAACAAAAGTTTATTTTTCGGCTTAAAAAAATCATCATACTTCGATATTTTGAAAACTAATGAATGCAATACAACAGGAGTGTAATTTTTTCCGTGGGTCTCGTGGCGCAGGGGTAGCGGCTTCGGCTGCCGATCCCGATGATGCTATGAGACGCGGGTTCGATTCCCGCCTTATCCACTGAGCTTCTATCGGATGGTGAAGTAAAACGTCGGTCCCGGTTTCTCCTGTCTCGTCAGAGGCGCTGGAGCAGAAATCCCACGTTAGAGGAAGGCCATGCCCCGGGGGGCGTAGTGCCAATAGTTTCGTTTTTCGTAATTTTTTCCGACTTTGGTCAGAGTTGATGGACATAAACTTCAAAAAATATTTGGTAGGCCTAATTTATAGAAGTCCAATAAGAAATAACTTACAAAATCACACGATTCTTGAAAAAACCCTTTCCATCCACATTTTGAAAAAGAGCGAAAGAGCCGTTCAAAAGAGCGGCTCTTTTTTAAGAGCGAACGAAAATGAGCGGCTCCTAAAAAAGAGCGGGTTTGCCCACCTCTAGCGTGGCGCGTCGAAAAACTCAGTTTTTATTTAAAAAAAATCATATCTGGGAAACGTACGGTTCGACATCGTCAATTTTTTCATATGTTAAGTGAAATTTCCGAGGAATCCGAAAAAAAATATTTTCATACATGGGCTTTTTGGTCCCGACACGGTCAAAACGCAATTTTAAGTTTTCATACGACTTTTCAAATGTTAAGCTAGATTTTTAAAACTTCTTACTATTTTTCTCAAAAAGCCAAAATAATTATTTTTCTTTAGCGTCTAAGGCAGCTAAAATCGGTGAAATGACGCGGAGATATGATTTTATTTAAAAAAAAATGACGAAAATTTTCATTTTTCGAACCACCCTAGCACGATGTAGCTCACCCTAATGGCCAAAGAAAAAAATACGGGTCTAATTATTTTGACCAAGGAACCCCAAGAAAAATTAATGTTAATCTGCTGTATTTCAGCAACCAGAAGTCCACACTTCAATGCTTCAATGTCTCATAGACAATTTTGTAGCAAATTTTCTGAACTCTCCAAAAACAATATTTTCAGAAATGATATTTATAAAAATCGAAAAACTGCAAATATTTCGCAAAAATCTAACATTCGATGGCTATATTTTGAAAACGGAGCTCTTCATCAAAAAATCTGTAAAGTACTTTTCGATTGAAAATTCAATTTTGCATTTAAAAAAAATGGGTCAAAATTCGTTTTTGAGTGAAATTTCCATTTTTTTCAAAAATCAAAAATTTGACCATACATCTCTATGGCTCAAAAGTTGCGTTTTTTTGGTCTCCTAAAACATCAAAAAAATCTTGAAAATCAAAAAATACGTATTTGAGTTTTTGTGAAAAAAAAGTTGATCAAAAAATCGGCAAAAAAAAATCCGTGTATCTATTTTCTCTCAAAAGCCCTCGACAATACCTACAATAGTGTGGTTCAGGGCTCCTTGGAAATGCAAAAATGTCCGCTAGACCGTTGCATTGTTGATAAAATCATAGTTTAATGTCTACAGAAGCTCCCCTGAAATTTTCAGCCAATTTGGTTCAGGATTCATCGAAGCTCTTTAGCTTTTAAGTTTGTATGCGATTTTCATGGAGAATCTTCACCTTTTTACATTTTCTGACCTAAAAAATCATCTACTGAACCAAAATGTCTGAAACCTTAGATATATATCTATTGTAATATGGGGAACATTTTTGTAGAACACTTAAAGTTGATCTGAGCAAAACTGACTTAGTTATAAGTGGATTAAGTGAAAGTGTCGATGTTGTATTTTCCAAAGGGCCTCTTTCGCCAAATTTTCACCTGATGGCTCACTTTGATCGATGGCAAATCGTTTGACAACTTGTTTGTTGTTGATGTCAGAAAATATGGGCATGGAGGTTTACACTTCGGTGGAACAATTTAATCAGATTTCTTCCGTCTTTTTCAGGTCCCAGTTGAACATGAGCGTTTGGCCAGCCAGCCAGAATATGACAAGGACCAGGCAAGAGAGATGGCGATCGATCTAAAAAACAAGTCGAATGCGCTGATTTTCGGCTTTACATTCAGGGCTTCCGTTTAGTGTGGGTGTGGTGGGTTTTGTAGAGGTCTGTTGAGGTGCTACCGTATCGTCACAAGCTCTACCGAAGTTTGCGCTCCGACGATGTTCGGGTCGCCAGGAGAGCTCCAGCTCCACTCTGCTGGGAGGGACAAAGCGGGGGGAGGTTGGTTGGTCGATTGGCGGCTTATAGTTGCGCCTGTGATCTATGTCACCGGTGCAGTGTTGCTTCCAAATTCTTCCGTGCCGGATGTTACCCGGGCATTCCGGAAGGTTTGCCTTCTTTGCGATGATGCCAGGAGACTTAGGGGTTGTCGTCCTTAACGGCTACGGCGTGGAGAAGTGCCAACGACGGAGGAGGACGTTATTAGACGTAGGCAAATGCCGCATGGGACGCATACTTCCTAGGCTGATCAATCCGGGTGCACGCGCGCTTACGAAATCTTTAGGGACCACCATAAACCACGTAGACACCTTAGGGAGGGGTTTAGCGATTGTCCACTCTCCATACCAAAATGATTTGTTTTGTATGGAAATTGTCCACGAAGGGGAAGGAGGCGTCAAAGATTCCGAAAAAAAAAGTGTCCACGTGGATTATGGATGGTTCCGTCTTTTCGTGTTAGTTTGATTGGCCACTTGCACTCTAACGAGCGTGAACTGTCCACTCGAACTCCTGAAGAGAAGAGATCTATATTCCCTAGATCAGCTACTTCATTAAACCCTTCATCACCTTCCGGACTACATTCCTGGAATCTTCCACTGCTTCGCTCTCATCAAACTCTGGCGGTCATCGTGGTGATCAAGGGTCTTAGGAAAAACTACAATCGGGGGAACAGAAAAGGGGTCTTCGGAAAGGAATATCAGCCTCAGCCTAGGAAGTATGCGTCCCGTGCGGCATTTGCCTACGTCTAATAACGTCCTCATCCGTCGGGGGCTTTTATCCACGCCGTAGCCGTTAAGGACGACAACCCCTAAGTCTCCTGGCATCATCGCAAAGAAGGCAAACCTTCCGGAATGCCCGGGTAACATCCGGCACGGAAGAATTTGGAAGCAACACTGCACCGGTGACATAGATCACAGGCGCAACTATAAGCCGCCAATCGACCAACCAACCTCCCCCCGCTTTGTCCCTCCCAGCAGAGTGGAGCTGGAGCTCTCCTGGCGACCCGAACATCGTCGGAGCGCAAACTTCGGTAGAGCTTGTGACGATACGGTAGCACCTCAACAGACCTCTACAAAACCCACCACACCCACACTAAACGGAAGCCCTGAATGTAAAGCCGAAAATCAGCGCATTCGACTTGTTTTTTAGATCGATCGCCATCTCTCTTGCCTGGTCCTTGTCATATTCTGGCTGGCTGGCCAAACGCTCATGTTCAACTGGGACCTGAAAAAGACGGAAGAAATCTGATTAAATTGTTCCACCGAAGTGTAAACCTCCATGCCCATATTTTCTGACATCAACAACAAACAAGTTGTCAAACGATTTGCCATCGATCAAAGTGAGCCATCAGGTGAAAATTTGGCGAAAGAGGCCCTTTGGAAAATACAACATCGACACTTTCACTTAATCCACTTATAACTAAGTCAGTTTTGCTCAGATCAACTTTAAGTGTTCTACAAAAATGTTCCCATATTACAATAGATATATATCTAAGGTTTCAGACATTTTGGTTCAGTAGATGATTTTTTAGGTCAGAAAATGTAAAAAGGTGAAGATTCTCCATGAAAATCGCATACAAACTTAAAAGCTAAAGAGCTTCGATGAATCCTGAACCAAATTGGCTGAAAATTTCAGGGGAGCTTCTGTAGACATTAAACTATGATTTTATCAACAATGCAACGGTCTAGCGGACATTTTTGCATTTCCAAGGAGCCCTGAACCACACTAACCTACAACTTTGCTGAGGACACCAAATTGATCAGAAAATTCACTCAGAAGTCACCACTGTTTGAATATTTACGTATCATTTTGGTATGGACAGCTACCAAAATTGTATTAAGACTTGTATGGGTGAACCAGTGACGCAAAATAGCTTCTTTGGTCATAGGAAAGGCCCACAAAGTTTGAGCCAAATTAAAAAATACAAAAAATAAAAATGGTCGAAATCGGACGATTTTGTAGAAAATTGCTCATATTCCTTTTTCCACCAAAATGTCGAAAATAAGACAAACAATTCTTCTGAAAGACTAGGCAACTCACCTTTCACACTTTTAAACTCCCCATCCTGCGACACCGACACGGTCAATCCTTGCTGCTGCTGCTGCTGCGGATCTCCTCCCCTCAACAACCCATTGCTGCTCTGACTGTTGATACAACCATCGTCTTTGCTTCGATCATGCTCCCAATCGCGTCTCCACTTGCCACCCTCACCCTGACCTCCTCCTCGATTATGCCTAATATATTCCCCGTTCGGCGGCGGCGGCGCCGGTCCTCCCCGCCGTCCCCCATCGTGCTCGTTCGTCGACAGTGACCGCTGCAGACCGCCTCCTCCGCTGTAACCACCACCGCCAGGTTTACCCCGTCCGCGACCACTTCCGCCGCTTCCGTTGAGCCCGACGCCGTTGTTGCCCAGTCGACCGCTTCGATTCATCGGTGTCTTCCGGTCAAACTGATTCTTGCCGCCTCGGTTGGGGACGCTTCCGGGCATTCCGGACGTCATCGCCGACGACGCCGCCGCCAACGCCGACTGGGCCTTTTCACCGTCCCGCTCGACATCCGCCAGAAAGCTGTACGCCGGATCCGGGGGCGGTCCCTCGCCTTCGGCAAACACCTTGTAATCTTTCGCAATCTTCTGAATGAAGGCGTTTTTCTCTTTCTTTTTCTCTGCGAAAAGGAGGAGGAGGAAACGTTCGTTAACTAATTAAGCTTAAACTTGGGACAAGCCTGACTGAGCGCGCGTGCAAAGAATGACACAGAAAAATAACAAAAACAACAAGCGAGCCCATTACTCGATCATCGCTACAGTTAACTTTGCACCGAGTCAATGCACTCTCCGCAGCGGCCAACCCAACCAATCGTGACCAACCATGACCAACCTTCGAGTTCCGCCAGGGCGTCCGCGTCCAAGTCGTAGGTGAAATCGATCTTGTCGTACTTGTGCTCCCGCGGCCAGTCCTCGTCCTTGGGCGGTTTGATCTCGACCATGGCGTTCTCCTTCATCGCCATCAGGCGGTCCGCTTCCGCCTCGCGGTGCTTCTTCTCGATCTCCTCGTTGCGCTTCTTGATGCGGGCGATGCGCGCCTCCAGGTCCTCCTGGCTTTGCTGCACCGACGTCATGGTCGTGTCTGTGGAAGCGAGGAAGAAAAAGGGGATGCAGGACAAGTTATAGATTGCGATGCTTCTCAGGAAGGAATTTTTAAAATTTACAATACTATGAAGCTTGTTTTTTAATTTGTTTCATTTTACATTTCCAATATTTTGAAAATTACTATTTTCTATTATCTCATTTAACTTGATCAGTTGCAAATCAGGAGCACAACAATTTAAATTAAGCTTTAGTTTAAAAAAAACTGGAAGTATTGAAAAAGACTAAAACCAATTAAAAAATGAGATAAAATGGAATACAGTCGGTTCTAGATTATCCGAAGTTGTCGCCTAAAAAAATATTCAAACATCAAATTGAATCCAAACATTACATATTGCAATTTTTCAAAATTTAAAAATAAACTTATTTAAAAGAAATTTTCTCAAACCAAGCAAACTAAAGTTTATAAATTGCCTTGATATGCTAATGTGTTTACGGCGAATGTTCCTTTATTGGGCCTAGCTTCCAAATTTCCGTCCCAAGCAGAAGAATTACACTAATTCAGTAAAAATTTTAACTTGCTTTTGTTGAGTTTATATTTTGCTTTTATTTTGCACTAATTTTACTAATATGTTGGCTATTATTTTACGATGTTTTGGTGTTATTTTGAAAACTGCAGGGTGGTCACTCAAACCCCATTTTCTAAATCCCGACTTTAGCCAAAGAATGATTGCAAATCAAAAAACAGACTATAAAAATTTCAGGCTCAATCATCCGAAGCCTCGATTATCGGAAGGTATGAATGGGACTGCGAATTCGAGTTCTGCTAACCCATTTTAGTCAAAATTTAATAGTGTACAGTACTTGTTCGGTAACTGGACTGGACAAAAAATGACGAGGGGACCACCAATGCATGATATTTTTTCAACAAAATATAAAAATAAAGAGGGCTTAAATTTGTTTGAAGACCTCACCCTTCAATTTTCTTTTAATTTTGACTTTTCATAAAACTTAAAATATTTTTTTTTAATTTGTTGAACTTGCATTTTGCATCCACTGGCACAACCTCGATCATTTTGGTTTGTTTTTTTTTTTTTTTTTGACGTTTGTCTGCTTTTTAAGTGGACTACAGCCCGATTATCGAGCGCCCAGTTACCGAACAAGTACTGTATTGCCTATTAAATTACAAAATGCTGCGATTGTCCGAAGTTAGACTTTTCTGATGCCTTCGGATAAAAGAGTCTGGACTGTAAACACTCGAACAAAATGTCTATACAAACTTTAAAAAAATAAAAATATTGAAAATTACAGTGAAAATAACTAAATAACAAATTAATAAAAATACTTCAAAAATTAAGGTTCTCATACAATATACTCAGATAGTAAAACGAAACAATCAGTGTTTAAAAATAGTCAAAAGATTTAAAAACATAACATTTTAAGTTTTATTTTAAAAATTAAAAAAAAGACATCTATTTCCATACAACATCAAGTCAAGTTGTGAAAAAAAAGCCAAGACTAGAAAATAACAAAATTTTATGATTTTATGATTAAAAGCTTAATAGTAGTTTATGCAACAAGTTGCAAAAAGAGGATTTTTTCAGCACGAGTCGTACATTTATCCAACGAGGTTCACCGAGTTGGATAAATACGAAGAGTGCTGAAAAAATCAAGTTTTGCAACGAGTTTCATACAACATTTTTTGCAATTCCAAAAAACACACATCGAGTGAAATTTTATGTCAAATTTTCATGTATTTTGTCAATAAATCGTTTAAATCAAAAAAATGTTGAAAAGTGTTACTTTTTGAAACAAGTGCTGAAAGTTCAACTTTTCAGCACCCATTTTAGTGCTGAAAAGTAGAACTTTTCAGCATTTATTTTGAAAAGTGTTGCTATTCGATTCTGTTATATTTGGTACAGAAAAGTAGGCTATTTCGTCGTTCAAGGATGACAGGAAAAGTAAATAGTTTCACGACGGAATTGCAAAAACAATTTTTAATCCTTTTAAAAATCAAAATTTCTATGAGTTCATGTAAAACTCTAAAACTATAATTTTATCAAGTTTCTTTTGAAATTGTGAAGATTTTGATATTCATTTTAAAATCATTGTTGATTTATCGTGTTGTCCGTATGAATTTAAATGTTTTTTTTTTTCGGTGCAAGAGCCAGTTTAGTAAAGAAGGTATTACACTATGGCAAACAAACTTACTCTTTTTTGTGTTTGACACTTTGTTTGTTTGTTTGTCGTTGTCTAATAAATCCTTTAAGAATGTAATTTACACATGTCATTTTATGCGAAATTATGAAACGTCCACGTGGTTTATGGTTGGTCCCTTAAGTTTTAATCTTGTTTTTAAATATTTAACTATGTGACAAAATTAAACAGGATTATAACATAGCACTGTTTAGCATCGATGAAATTACGCTCTTTTTCAAATTGGTTTATCAAAAGCTTTGATGCTGTTAATTAACCTAGTCAAAAAGAAATCTTTATTTTATTCTTGCAAAATATTATGAAAATCTGTGTCAAATGCATTTCATCTCAAACATTCAATATTTATAAGGAAATAATGTCTTTAAAAGCCTTTCCATACTTAAATAGATTGAAAAGTGAAATGTTGGGTAAAGTTCTAATAAAGATCTGAGTGGAATAAATCCAGATATATATTTTTTTTTTTGGAGGGTGGTCCAGCCGCACATCGTTGATGTTGAAACCTCTAAACTGGGCCCTCGTCCTGTCACGTCCGTCAGTAGTCTTGTCGTGCATTACAACTAGAATCAGATCTGCCAATGAATTAGTACACTTCGACCAAATAAACACTGACGCTGTATGGATCTGACTCTAGAATAAATGCACAGTTGTGTGTTATTCATAAGTCCGAATTATTCAATTATTCATATAAGTCCAAATATTCATTTGCTAACTAACTTGAATTGAACATCTAAACTTTAATCTAAAATCCTCTAAACTTAATGTTCAAAGCTAAACATTCCTTTAACTGTTGTAGTACTACTTCTATCAAAAACAATAGAAAATAATGAACCGATATACAAATAGGATAGAAATCGCGATTTGAAAAAGAAATGACCATTTATGTCAAAAGGTCCGTAGTTCCTCGATTCGCAACAATGGTCGATACAACCATAATCCGAAAACCGTTAGTTCAACAGATCAACGAATTTTGTCCGATATCATTACATTATTGATTGATCGAGACTCTATGGACAATTTGACATAAAAGAATGTCTAGTATTCTACAACAATCAAAGTTTATTGACAGCATTACTCTAACTTAACAATTGCAACTAACTTTAACATCAAATAGATTTGGAAAGCATACAGATTTATTTTAAATGCTAATGAAAGGCAACAAATCAATTGTAGTATCTAAAAGTCCCACCTAAATCCCACATTGTGATAGTGAAAAAGTCACAGAAGCAGCGGTGTCTTGTGCAATTGTGATATTTTCACTATCGGAGAACTACCTAGTTCACGAAGACAGCTTATCAGTCAACGCTTAAGCCCTGGGGCTGCGACAAAGCGAGTTCTCGTAGCATGAAGTGGTGTCCATAGTGCTTATAAAAATAATGTAGGGGAAATATACCCATTTTAATCACTCTAAGCCGTTCGACCAATTCTCATCACTTTTGCCGTTTTCCGCTATTAAATCAACATTTTCTGATGTATCAACAATGTAGAGTTGCTTGCTCACTTTTACTTGAGCTATTTATTACTTTGGAACAGTCAAAAATACTTTAGGAAAGCTGTAATTCATGATCAAAGTGTTGATAGGCCGATAATAGAAATAGGCTGAGAAAGGGCATAGTTCCCCTATACCCAAATTTTAACTAATTCACTAGGATCAAATCATGCCCCTTGACTGTACAAGGCCCAGGGTAGATCTGAGTGGAATAAATCCAAATATTGGAAAATAAATATTACAAATTGTTTTGTCAACTTTGTGACGAAAAATCACAAATTCCCGACTTTTCCGAATTTCCATCTTGAGTAGTCTTATTTTTATTTAGTTTTTTTTAAGTTCGATTTTTTTTGTGATTTTGTAATTATTTTGCTCGTACCTACTTTTTTATTTTTTGCTTTTTATTTGTGATTGTTGGGATTTTATTTTTGCGTTTATTTTGCTATTAGTTTTGTTTAATTTTCTAATTTGCCCTTATTGTTAATTATTTGACTAAATTTCAAGTTAAACTTTAGTGTTACTTCATTGCAGTTGTTTTGGTGATATTTTTTTGTTTTGCTTTTTTTTTCGCTTTTTTTAGCTGTACAATTTTTTGTTTTTCAGTTTTTTTGTTTTTTCACTTATTTACTGAGGAAAGACTATAAAACAATATGAAAAATGAACTTCGTGATTTAACCTCCTAAAAACACCTTCACGTATTATCTAAAAAAAATTTTAAAGAAGAACTCTTGATATCGACTCAGGACCAAAATCTATGCAAATGTCTGGGTGTGTAGGAGAATGTTGACCAAAAAAATGTCACTCGATTATCTCCGGAGTGGCTGAACGTATTTTGACTGTATTGGTCTCATTCGACCCGTATTGGGGTCCCATAAGTCGCTATTAAAAAATATAAAGTTTAGTTAGTTCATTGCTAAAAAAAACTATTTTGGGTCAAGTCCGGAAGATTGTAAAAAGGGTGGTTTTTGAAAGCAATTATCGTTGGATGGGTATTCCAAAGACCTTTCCAATGAGTCCAGAAGAATGAAGATCTGACAACACTATCGAATGTCTTGATAACTTAAGTGTTAGTTACACAATTTCTGGAGGCGAATCTCAAATATTTTGGATAAAATGATGACCGGACCAATCATACGTAGTACTAGGTTCCTGTCAAACTTTAAATTTTTTCAAGTTCATCACAAAATATGCATAGTGCCCAAGGGGTGTAAATACTTTTTTCACATACTGTATACAAGCAGTCATTGCTCTTGAACTCTGCCTTTGGTTTTTCTTCACTTTGATTTGTCTTTTTTATTTGGTCGTTGAGCTCAAATATTACCACAAAATCTAATCTAATCTAACCATAGCGCAACCATCCTTATGGAAGAATCCTGGAGAAGTTGGGGCGATTACTTCCAACATTTTTCTTTTCTAAACGGCCAGGCTAACTACGTGAAGTTAATCGCAGAGATGATTCGTTGAATTGGATTGAGTTTGAGTAAATTTCAAACAAACAAAACAGGGGATATAGCAACAACTCGCTCTGCACCACTTCAAATAAGACATCTGAGAACACATTGTTTGATTTGATTTGCCCTTCTATCAAAAAAAAATCCATCGTTCTAAAAATCCAACAAACTTTTCCAGAAGAACCAACTCGATAGCACAAAACTTGTAATACACGCCGTTTTTCATCAATTCGCTAAATTTCCTACACCGATACAATCTGTCTGAAACAAATGATTTTTGCCAGAGATAGAAAAGAAACATTATCTCCAAAATATTGCAACATTTAAATAATAATCCAATTCAAAATTCCATCACGTCCTGAACTGAAATCACCCACCTAATCCAAGAAACACAACAAGAAGCAGTCCCAATCAATCATAAAAAAAAATAATAATAATTAGCTGCCCCAGCCCTAATCCAAACCCATCCATCCACCACACCACAGTAGGCCGGCCGGACCAACTCTCGCATCAAAATCAAAGCTCAGGTACGTCGCACTTACATTCTGAATGGGCGATCCCCGCGCGCGACTAACGACGGCCTGCTGCGATCAAGCTCTCCGATTGCCTTGCTGCTGCTGCTGCTGCAAGGGAGGGTGAAAATGGTTTGTGTGGCCTACTTTTCCCGACTTTCTGCTGCTGCCTCTAGTTTGGTTCGCTGGCAATTTTTGTGTGTTTCCCTTCTTCCTTTTGCAGCGCGATGCAGTTTTTGGCCAGGTGAGGGCGGGCACCGGGAACGTTCCGGAATGTCACGTCACACCTTGCGCTGTCGTTGCTGCTGCCGGACGATTCGTGGCAACTTTCACACGGAACACTTCCGGTTGTTTTTTCTCTTGCTACGGGTTGGCCCCCGGAATGCAACTGACCACCCCCGCCCTCTGACGTAGATTCCGCACACAACACTGCACGCACTTGACACTTTTAACACGGTGACATAACACTACACAAACAACGAGAACCGCTTATTCCGTCGGAAGTCGGATTTTTCGTTCCGTTGGTTCTGCTGCTGCTGCTGCTGGGACTGTCCGCAACTGACATTCGCCACCAAAATATTGGACGACTTTTTTCGCTTTCATAAATAGTTTTCAACCTTTTTCTCTCTTCTCCGTTTTCGAGTTTTCTTTCGTGTGTCGATGCAGCGCAAAGTGTGAGTGTGTGCGTGAGAGAAGGTGTGATGAGGGAAAGACAGGAGTACACGGTGATTGGTATTTAAACAACCTAAATTTTCCCTAGAAATTATTAATTTTGGTCAGAAACAAACATTTTATGCGTTGAAAAAATATTCAAAGTTTGAGATAATATTAATTTTCTATCTTTTTTCTGTTTTTTTACATTTACAATGATTTTTTTCCAGATTTAATTACATTTTCTGTCAAGTTTTAGATTCTTTTTTATTATTCTTAAATAGGGTCCGGAAGAGGTCATTTTTTACGTACAACGGTCATGAACACATTTCTGGAGTTTTTTGAAAAGGTCCAATAAACCAAATTTCCAGTTTTTGCTTTTTGGGTGTTTTTAGAACCGCCTTGAGTCAGGGGCATTCAAAACCACCCAAAAAGCAAAAACTGAAAATTTGGTTTATTAGTCCTTTTAAAAAAAAACTCCAGATTTTAAAATCATTTCTGATCACTGTTTTTTTTATGCCAAAAATGAAAAAAATTGTACTCAGAAAAATAAGCTTTATCGTAACATCACTAATTTAAGCGTAATGTTAGGACCCAATTCTTAAATTCTTAAATTCTTAAATTCTTAAATTCTTAAATTCTTAAATTCTTAAATTCTTAAATTCTTAAATTCTTAAATTCTTAAATTCTTAAATTCTTAAATTCTTAAAATCTCAAAATCTTAAATTCTTAAATTCTTAAATTCTTAAATTCTTAAATTCTTAATCTTAAATTCTTAAATTCTTAAATTCTTAAATTCTTAAATTCTTAAATTTTAAATTCTTAAATTTAAATTCTTAAATTCTTAAATTCTTAAATTTAAATTCTTAAATTTAAATTCTTAAATTCTTAAATTCTTAAATTTTAATTCTTAAATTTTAAATTCTTAAATTCTTAAATTCTTAAATTCTTAAATTCTTAAATTCTTAAATTCTTAAATTCTTAAATTCTTAAATTCTTAAATTCTTAAATCTTAAATTTAAATTCTTAAATTCTTAAATTTAAATTCTTAAATTTAAATTTAAATTCTTAAATTCTTAAATTCTTAAATTCTTAAATTCTTAAATTCTTAAATCTTAAATTCTTAAATTCTTAAATTTTAAATTCTTAAATTTAAATTCTTAAATTTAAATCTTAAATTCTTAAATTCTTAAATTCTTAAATTCTTAAATTCTTAAATTCTTAAATTCTTAAATTCTTAAATTTAAATTCTTAAATTCTTAAATTTAAATTCTTAAATTCTTAAATTCTTAAATTCTTAAATTCTTAAATTCTTAAATTCTTAAATTCTTAAATTCTTAAATCTTAAATTCTTAAATTCTTAAATTCTTAAATTCTTAAATTCTTAAATTCTTAAATTCTTAAATTCTTAAATTCTTAAATTCTTAAATTCTTAAATTCTTAAATTCTTAAATTCTTAAATTCTTAAATTTTAAATTCTTAAATTTTAAATTTTAAATTCTTAAATTTTAAATTCTTAAATTCTTAAATTCTTAAATTCTTAAATCTTAAATTTTAAATTTTAAATTCTTAAATTCTTAAATTCTTAAATTCTTAAATTTTAAATTTTAAATTCTTAAATCTTAAATTCTTAAATCTTAAATTCTTAAATTCTTAAATTCTTAAATTCTTAAATTTAAATCTTAAATTCTTAAATTTAAATTCTTAAATTCTTAAATTCTTAAATTCTTAAATTCTTAAATTCTTAAATCTTAAATTCTTAAATTCTTAAATTCTTAAATTCTTAAATTCTTAAATTCTTAAATTCTTAAATTTTAAATTCTTAAATTTTAAATTCTTAAATCTTAAATTCTTAAATTCTTAAATTCTTAAATTCTTAAATTTTAAATTTTAAATTCTTAAATTCTTAAATTCTTAAATTCTTAAATTCTTAAATTCTTAAATTCTTAAATTCTTAAATTCTTAAATTTTAAATTCTTAAATTTTAAATTCTTAAATTCTTAAATTTAAATTCTTAAATTCTTAAATTCTTAAATTCTTAAATTCTTAAATTCTTAAATTCTTAAATTCTTAAATTCTTAAATTCTTAAATTCTTAAATTCTTAAATTCTTAAATTCTTAAATTCTTAAATTTAAATTCTTAAATTCTTAAATTCTTAAATTCTTAAATCTTAAATTCTTAAATTCTTAAATTCTTAAATTCTTAAATTCTTAAATTCTTAAATTCTTAAATTCTTAAATTTAAATTCTTAAATTCTTAAATTCTTAAATTTAAATCTTAAATTCTTAAATTCTTAAATTCTTAAATTCTTAAATTCTTAAATTCTTAAATTCTTAAATTTAAATTCTTAAATTTAAATTAAATTCTTAAATTCTTAAATTCTTAAATTTAAATTCTTAAATTCTTAAATTCTTAAATTTTAAATTCTTAAATTCTTAAATTTTAAATTCTTAAATTCTTAAATTTAAATTCTTAAATTCTTAAATTCTTAAATTCTTAAATTCTTAAATTCTTAAATTCTTAAATTTTAAATTCTTAAATTCTTAAATTTTAAATTCTTAAATCTTAAATTCTTAAATTTAAATCTTAAATTCTTAAATTCTTAATTCTTAAATTCTTAAATTTAAATTCTTAAATTCTTAAATTCTTAAATTCTTAAATTCCTAAATTCATAAATTCTTAAATTCTTAAATTTAAATTCTTAAAATCTTAAATTCTTAAATTTAAATTCTTAAATTTAAATTCTTAAATTCTTAAATTCTTAAATTCTAAATTCTTAAATTCTTAAATTCTTAAATTCTTAAATTTAAATTTTAAATTCTTAAATTTTAAATTCTTAAATTCTTAAATTCTTAAATTCTTAAATTCTTAAATTCTTAAATTTAAATCTTAAATTCTTAAATTCTTAAATTTAAATTTAAATTCTTTCTTTAATTCTTAAATTCTTAAATTCTTAAATTCTTAAATTCTTAAATTCTTAAATTCTTAAATTTTAAATTCTTAAATTCTTAAATTCTTAAATTCTTAAATTCTTAAATCTTAAATTCTTAAATTCTTAAATTCTTAAATTCTTAAATTCTTAAATCTTAAATTCTTAAATTCTTAAATTCTAATTCTTAAATCTTAAATTCTTAAATTCTTAAATTCTTAAATTCTTAAATTCTTAAATTCTTAAATTCTTAAATTTAAATTCTTAAATTCTTAAATTCTTAAATTTAAATTCTTAAATTTAAATTCTTAAATTCTTAAATTCTTAAATTTTAAATTTAAATTCTTAAATTCTTAAATTCTTAAATTCTTAAATTCTTAAATTCTTAAATTCTTAAATTCTTAAATTCTTAAATTTAAATTCTTAAATTCTTAAATTCTTAAATTCTTAAATTCTTAAATTCTTAAATTCTTAAATTCTTAAATTCTTAAATTCTTAAATTCTTAAATCTTAAATTCTTAAATTTAAATTCTTAAATTCTTAAATTCTTAAATTCTTAAATTCTTAAATTCTTAAATTTTAAATTCTTAAATTCTTAAATTCTTAAATTCTTAAATTTTAAATTCTTAAATTCTTAAATTCTTAAATTCTTAAATTCTTAAATTCTTAAATTCTTAAATTCTTAAATTCTTAAATTCTTAAATTTAAATTTAAATTCTTAAATTCTTAAATTCTTAAATTCTTAAATTCTTAAATTCTTAAATTCTTAAATTCTTAAATTCTTAAATTCTTAAATTCTTAAATTTAAATTTTAAATTCTTAAATTCTTAAATTCTTAAATTTAAATTCTTAAATTCTTAAATTCTTAAATTTAAATTCTTAAATCTTAAATTCTTAAATTCTTAAATTCTTAAATTCAAATTTTAAATTCTTAAATTTTAAATTCAAATTCTTAAATTCTTAAATTCTTAAATTCTTAAATTCTTAAATTCTTAAATTCTTAAATTTAAATTCTTAAATTCTTAAATTCTTAAATTCTTAAATTCTTAAATCTTAAATTCTTAAATTCTTAAATTCTTAAATTTAAATTCTTAAATTCTTAAATTCTTAAATTCTTAAATTCTTAAATTTAAATTCTTAAATTCTTAAATTCTTAAATTCTTAAATTCTTAAATTCTTAAATTCTTAAATTCTTAAATTCTTAAATTCTTAAATTTAAATTCTTAAATTTTAAATTCTTAAATTCTTAAATCTTAAATTCTTAAATTCTTAAATTTAAATTCTTAAATTCTTAAATTCTTAAATTCTTAAATTCTTAAATTTTAAATTCTTAAATTCTTAAATTCTTAAATTCTTAAATTTTAAATTCTTAAATTCTTAAATTTAAATTCTTAAATTCTTAAATTTAAATTCTTAAATTTAAATTCTTAAATTCTTAAATTCTTAAATTCTTAAATTCTTAAATTCTTAAATTCTTAAATCTTAACTTAAATTTAAATTTTAAATTCTTAAATTTAAATTCTTAAATTCTTAAATCTTAAATTTAAATTTAAATTCTTAAATTTTTAAATTCTTAAATTCTTAAATTTTAAATTCTTAAATTCTTAAATTCTTAAATTCTTAAATTCTTAAATTCTTAAATTCTTAAATTTAAATTCTTAAATTCTTAAATTCTTAAATTCTTAAATTCTTAAATTCTTAAATTCTTAAATTCTTAAATTCGTAAATTCGTAAATTCAATTCACCCAATTTTGACTAATACTGATTATACGAAATTCACAGTGTAAAGCTTCTAAAGCAAAAACAAAACATTTCACCAACACATCCACAAACCGTCAAAATCTTGGTAACCGCGCGCGCACACTGAACTGAAACTGACGTTTCTCGCTGTCAGTCAGCTGCACCGTCAAAATTCTAAAAGAAGAGGAGGCGCAAGTTTTGCTGGCTCCAAAATAAACCCGTGAAGATTTTGCTCGCAAAAATGGCCTGCCGGATGCTGCTGTCCTCGTCGGGCCGTGCCCTGAACGCGGTCGCCGGAACGCGCGCCATCTCCAGCCAGGTGCTGGCCCCGCTTTGCGCCGCCATCAAGGACGAAATCACGCACACTGGCCAGGTAAGGAAATTTTTGGTTACGCAAGTGGCCTCTGGTTGAAATCAAAACAATGATTTTGCTCTTGCTCTGGGTTCGGGTGAATAGTTTTACGACGATAAGGACTACCGTAACGTGCGCTTCACGAACGCCGCCAAGGTGGTCAACCCGAACTGGGCCATCAAGCTGGTTGACGAAGCGCCCATTGTCGAGAGCAGCGCGCGGGTTGTTTACTGCGACGGTGGAACCGAACCGGCTCTGGGACATCCGAAGGTGTACATCAATTTGGTGAGTTAGTTTTTAGCTATTTAAAAGTTTTGTTTTGACTTCCTTGACTGGTTTTAGGACAAACCTGGTGCCCATGCTTGCGGTTACTGCGGCCAGCGGTTCCAGAAGAAGGATGACCACCATCACTAGGAGGAGAGAAGTTCTTTTGGAAAGAAATCGTGCTGAATTAGATTGTTTGAAATTGAGGAAATACACTTAAATGGAAGTCAAAATTGTCAGCTTAATTTTTTTTTTTTTTGAAAAATTTCAACAAAATTTTTTACAGTCAACAACATATTCGCATGCAAGGCTTTGTTCCAAACCCCTTAAAAAAAATTGTCACTTAATATTTATTATGCAATTTTTTTTTACATATTCCCATTATTTTTGAATCTTTGGACTGCGAGAATCATGTTTTCTACAATAGCAATTGCCATTTTTCAATTGTTAATTTAATTAAACAATCAATTTTAAAATTAAAATTTAATTGTTTATTGAACCTTTACGAAAAATAACTACGTGATGATGAAATTACATTTTTTTTACTTCAGAGTAAAAAAAGTATTTTTCAAATACAGAAGGTATTGTTTTAATTCGCAAGCTTGCAATGATTGCCTACTATAAGATAAAGCCCTGCTGTCCTCTCATGTTAGTTTTTTTTCTTTTTGAGTGTTTTGAAACCGCCTTGAATCAGGAGTATTCAAAAACACCAAAATAGAAAATATCAAATTTGATTTATTGGACCTTTAAAAAACTAGAGGATTGCAATAATCGAAATCTGAATGAATATAAAAATTCAATGTCTAACAACAAATTTTCTAAATAAATAAATAAAAAAAATGCTGGCGATTTGAATAAAAAATAAAAACTTATTGAAAATACTTCAAAATAGTAAAAATTCAAGGTTCATGTGTCAAAGATTTTTTTTGTATTCCTCAGTTTTATACGGAACGTAGAAGTATGGAAAAAGGTTCAAAATAACTATTTTTTCTAAACACTATGATGATTGCAGAACAACTGAACTAGAGTAAAATGCATTTTACTCATTGTTGGAATTCGAGCGAGAAGAAGGAAAGCATTTCTCGCTCGCGAACGAGGGAGAGAACTTGTAGGTTCTTTTCTTTTCTCGCTCGCGCTCGCATTTTCGTTCGCGTTCTCGCTCTCGCCGCGAGCGCTCGCGAGCGCCTCGTGCTAGCCGTTCGTCCCAAGCTAGCAATTTGTTTATCAGGCTTATGAATACGAACCAGGCGATGATATAGAGGTGTAACTTCAATCGCTGTGTTGTTTTTTGTTCGTTTCTAACACGTTCAACTTCTCGCGAACGGGCAATTCTGGCTCGCGAGAAAGCCCGTTCGCGAGCGAAGGAGAGCACGGGCAATCGGTGAGTTTCTCTCGGCAGCTCGAGACTAGCGGCGAGAACTCGAGAGAGAAAATTTTCTCGCGAGAGCGCGATAATACCAACACTGTACTTGTTATTTCAATATTTATATTTTTTAAATTTTTTGACTCCTTCCTGGACCCCCTCCCTTTCCCCCAGAGCTGAGGGACAAAAACTTTGAATTTTTTTTACATCGGCCTGAATTCTTGAGAAGAAATTAATTGGGATTTAAACAATGTATCAAAACAATATCCTTATTTTTAACATTTTAAATATTTTTTTTAATTCGTGATTTTTGGTAAATTAAATTTTTTAGACTCTTAAGTTTTTAAATTCTATTTTTTTAATTCTTAAGAGCGAGTCCACGAGCAGAGCATACACATCTCGCATCGACATCGGATGTAAATCGATGAAAATACACAAAATACAAAATACATTTTTATGAATGATAAAAAATGTGGTGACTCAAAGGCGTCCCCGAGCAAAAGTTATACCTAAAAAAGAAAAAGTGTTTTTTTTTGGTTTGCTAATTCAGATTTGGTTGTAAAAATTAATAATCAGTTGATCGATAGTAATCGATAAGAATTTTGAAGCATTAAAATTTGTATTCGACATATATTAGCATTAACTTGAAATATTAGGGAAAATTGTTTAAATTTTTATTTTACTAAACCGCAAAATGCCTAACGCTTTTAAAATTTTCCATTTAATTTTGTATATTTTTAAAAGGATGGGTGTCATTATAATGAATATGAATTGATTTCCCTTTTTTTTACAATATTATATTAAATTATGTTTCATCAAACACCGTCATCTGGGCAAATCAGGACAAATGAGACAAATTAAGACAGCTATTGAAGTCAATTTGTTAGCAAAATGTTTTGAATGACTTCGGTTAAAACAAGAACAGAACAAACAAATTAGTACACTGATTTCCAAATTCATTGCGCTAAAATCTCATGTACCTATTCAGGCTGTAATCTCGATTTTCCCCAGTTGGGGGTAGTAATTTAAAGATAATTTGTGAAATATGTTTTTATATAAAAGATCAAACTGGCTGGTATACATGTTTTGTCACTTCTTCTTTTGTAGACATTTTTAATGAAATTTGTGAGGCTTCTCCAGTAGCTTTATCCAGTATTTTCATTAAAATAAAATAAAAATTGAAGCTAATCAACTTTTAGCAATTTTTATTCAATCAAAAACTTTTCATGCTTTTTCATTAATATTGTGATTATAATTTCATTAATCTGATCTATTTTTTCACCAAATACGAAATTTAAATTGGGACAACAATTTGATTTTCGACATTCACTACTATTAAATTATTTTAAACTCTTTTCCAATTTCTACACAATTTCAACCCACCGTGCTCGCATTGGTAACCCGCCGCAAAGCTCCCATCATTGGTAACCTCTTCCGCCGAGTTGAAAGCTTTTTCGCGTACGTGACTTTTGCGCAAAGCTCCGCTCTCTGCGCAGGCCCGAACTTCTGTTGACAACCTCCCGAGGAGAAGCAGCAGCTCTTTCTAGATTTTTCACTCCCGTTCAGCTGATAACTCGATTGTGGCAAGTGTCTGTGCAAATTTGTGCAATTTTCCACCCAAAATTCGCCGTAAAAGTGTTGAGCTTGTACTCGCAAGTGCGCCGATTGCTTTGGTGACGAAATTTTGCGTGAAATTCTGTGGAAAAATCCGTGAAAAGTGACCGGATCAAAGTCGGCCCGAGGAAAAGCCCCGCCGGAAAATCCGTAGCTAAAAGGCAAAGCCTGCTGAAGAGGAGCAACTTTTGGCGTGCGCCAGTGTTCTAAAATCCGGTCTCAAAATTTGCGTCGTAAAAATGGATCTGTTGAAGAAGATGATGGGCCTGGACGGTCACAAGGACGAGGACGACGACAAGAGGTAAGCCGAGGGGGGAACCGGGGTCAACAACAAAATCGGTCAAAACAAAGCAGCAGTACCTCTGATGAGCACTTTCGCTCAAGGCTAAAATTGTTTGCCCTCAGCTGGCCTGGCTGCCTTCGATGGGCGAAATAACAGCGTCGATGCTGCTGCTGATGCAAGAAAAGCAACAAAATTATAAGAGCGAAAGCAGGCAGAGATTACACAATCCCCGGAGAAATGCAATCGATCGATTAGAAGTTTTGCATCGCTCTGCTGTTTTTGTCTCAGCATGCCGGTTGCATTTTAAGTTGGGAGGAAAGATAGAAAAATATTGAAATTATTCAGTGCTTCTTTTATAGCTAATTCTTGTTTAATTTTAAATTTGGAAAAATACTAAAATTTAGAGGCATGAATTAAGAAATTTTGATAATCAATCCTGTGCAATTATTAAATGTTAAATATAGCTAAGTTTAAAATACTGATATTACTATCCCGTAAATATTTATTATTATTCATTCTTTTATGATTCACATTAAATTACAAATAAAATCTCATTTTGATCATTTATCGTATCCTATAATAAACGAATTTAAAGCAAAAGGTAGCTCACAATGCTTTAAACCTTATTACAGTTATAGGGCTGGTATGTTCTTCAAAAGAAAGGGGTCAAGAAACAGCTTTACGAACGACAGAACAAAAGAGAGGGAATGTTTTCTTGGGGCTTTTCTTCACCCTCTCTGACTTGCTTTCGCTACCGCTGCTGCCCATTTAAAATTTTTCTTGACCGATTACTTCCGAAGTGCGTACCTTACAATAACCACAAATTTGCATCCAAATTAAAAAAAAAATAAATAAATAAATAAAAACCTTTCATTAAAGCTACATAACTACTCATATAAATCCATATCTATCCAGGTTTTTAAGCGAAGATGGCGTTCCAAAGGTGAACGTCAGAAATGTCAAAATCACGCAGTAGCACCAACATTAGAAAAACAAATGTGGCAGTCATGCCATGGCACACTTTTTTGCAATGTTGGTACCACTGCGTGATTTTGACATTTCGGGAGTTCACCATTCGAACGCCATCTTCGCATAAAAACTTGGATAGAAACCCAAAATATTACGTAAAATGATATTTTGACTTTTTGGCTTAATTTATTAACCAGACATGCAAAAAAAAAACATTTATTGTCCATGAAAAAATATTGTTGTATGCAGCGTGGACAATTTTATCAAAAAAAAATTAAAAGTGTTAAAAGAGTCTGGATTGTAGTGTAGTTGGACAATTTTAGAATTTTGTGAGGGTGATCTCATACATTTTTCCCTTGAAAATGAAATATTTTCAATTATTTACTGTAGTTTAAGGAAAGTTACATCTGAGTTTTTTTTTATCGTTTGTGTGCTAGTTTTCCACTTTCGAATGCAAACTGGCGCTTAAAAATTTGGCCTGCGCTTTTTTGAGGTTATTGTGTTCAAAAATCTTTCTTGCCTATTTGTTGACAATCATCCTTTGAATGCATTCATGGTTCAAGTGATTTAAATTTCGGTATGGAATTCAAATGAACGAGCTCTGCGCGATTAAAGAGGTGGTGAGAGTCAAATGACCGTGTGAGTGACTTTGCGTTGCGTTCATTTGTTCGGATTTGTGTGAGCGAGAGCAGCGTATCAAAGTCAGATGGACGCAGCGAATGACGAGCAGGCAACTGTCACAAAAATTGTTAATTGTCCCCAAGCACTGATTGATGCATTTTTTGAGTCATATTCGACTATCCGGAGTGAAATTTTAGCGAGGTCTTTAAAAAATCGAATACGCGCCGTATTTTGAATCCTTAATATATTACAACAAATTCAGAAAAAATCTGGATATAAGATTTTTATATATTTTTTATTTTATAATTTTCGGATTATTGAACTTTTGAATAAATTGTAAAATTTTACTAAAAAATAATAAAATTATAAAATTTCTAAATTTAAAAATTTAGATTATTTATGAATTTAAATATTAGAATTTAAGGATTTATTAATAATATTACTTATCTGAATTACCAAAAAAATGGGAGTTTTTTTTGTGACATTTCCTTCTGGTCAACAAAAATTTCAAATGGGTTGCAGCGGCAGCGAAAGCAAACCAGAGAGGGTGAAGAAAAGCCCCAAGAAATCGTTCTCTTTCCTTTGTTCTGCTGTTCGTAAAGCCATTTCTTGAGGTGCGTATTGGGCCTTACTGCATTCTGAGCAAAAACCCAAATCCATCCTCTTTATTGTTGGCCTTTTAAGATTCTACTTTCTACTTTCCAAATTAGGTATTTTCAGGGACGGAATAATCAGAAAAAAAATATTTTCGCTTGCGAACTTTCTTCACTAGCGAAAGAGAGAGGAGGCGAAACACGCAACAGAGCAATTCTCTACGAAATCGGTCTTTTTTCTTCAATTTTAATTTTTGTATTTTTTAATCCGGCTGAAACTTTTTTGGTGCCTTCGGTATAAAGAAGACATTTTGCATCATTAGTTTGTCCATATAATTTTCCATACAAATTCGGCAGCTGTCCATACAAAATGATGTATGAAAATTCTGTATCTTTTGAAGGAATTTTGATCGATTTGGTGTCTTCGCAAAGTTGTAGGTATGGATACGGACTACACTGGAAAAATAATACACGGTAAAAAAATTTGGTGATTTTTTATTTAACTTTTATCACTAAAACTTGATTTACAAAAACACTATTTTTAATTTTTTTATTTTTGATATGTTTTAGAAGACATAAAATGCCTTTTCAGAAATTTGTGCAAAAATCACTGACCGAGTTATGAATTTTTAATCAATACTGATTTTTTCAAAAAATCGAAATTTTGGTCGTAAAAATTTTTCAACTTCATTTTTCGATGTAAAATCAAATTTGCAATCAAAAAGTACTTTACTAAAATTTTGATAAAGTGCACCGTTTTCAAGTTATAGCCATATTTAAGTGACTTTTTTGAAAATAGTCGCAGTTTTTCATTTTTTTAAATTAGTGCACATGTTTGCCCAGTTTTGAAAAAAATATTTTTGAAAAGCTGAGAAAATTCTCTATATTTTGCTTATTTGGACTATGTTGATACGACCTTTAGTTGCTGAGATATTGCAATGCAAAGGTTTAAAAACAGGAAAATTGATGTTTTCTAAGTTTCACCCAAACAACCCACCATTTTCTATCGTCAATATCTCAGCAACTAATGGTCCGATTTACAATGTTAATATATGAAACAATTGTGAAATTTTCCGATCTTTTCGAAAAAATATTTTTGAATTTTCAAATCAAGACAAACATTTTAAAAGGGCGTAATATTGAATGTTTGGCCTTTGTGAAATGTTAGTCTTGATTTGAAAATTCCAAAAATATTTTTTCGAAGAGATCGGAAAATTTCACAAATGTTTCATATATTAACATTGAAAATCGGACCATTAGTTGCTGAGATATTGACGATAGAAAATGGTGGGTTGTTTGGGTGAAACTTAGAAAACATCAATTTTCCTGTTTTTAAACCTTGCATTGCAATATCTCAGCAACTAAAGGTCGTATCAACAAAGTCCAAATAAGCAAAATATAGAGAATTTTCTCAGCTTTTCAAAATATTTTTTCAAAACTGGGCAAACATGTGCACTAATTTAAAAATGAAAACTGCGACTATTTTCAAAAAAGTCACTTAAATATGGCTATAACTTGAAAACGGTGCACTTTATCAAAATTTCAGTAAAGTACTTTTGATTGCAAATTTGATTTTACATCGAAAAATGAAGTTGAAAATTTTTACGACCAAAATTTCGATTTTTTGAAAAAATCAGTATTGATTAAAAAATTCATAACTCGGTCAGTGATTTTTTGCACAACCTGGAAATTTCTGAAAAGTTGGCATTTTATGCCTTCTAAAACATATCAAAAAATAAAAAAAATTAAAATAGTGTTTTTTTGTAAATCAAGTTTTAGTGATAAAAAGTTAAATAAAAAAATCACCAAATTTTTTTTTACCGTGTATTATTTTTTCCAGTGTAGTCCGTATCCATACCTACAACTTTGCCGAAGACACCAAATCGATCAAAAAATTCCTTCAAAAGATACAGATTTTTGAATTTTCATACATCATTTTTGTATGGACAGCTGCCGAATTTGTATGGAAAATTATATGGACAAACTAATGATGCAAAATGGCTTCTTTGGGCATACCGAAGGCACCAAAAAAGTTTCAGTCGGATTAAAAAATACAAAAAAAATCGAATGACCGAAATCCTAGAGAACTGCTCAACAACAAAAAATCGCTCCCGAGCTTTTCGAAAAAGCTATCAGTTGAAGATTTTTTGTGATTTTCATTGTTAGCATTGTTCATCTTCAGAAAGTGGCAAGCCATATTTCGACGTGTGACGTTACACTTGCAAGTGTAGTAATGACGATTCTTCGGTTTATCGATCTTTCGTGCGCGAGAGAGGAGAGCCATGTTCCCTTCTGATTTTTTCTCGTGATGAGCGACAAAAGATTTTCTTTTGATGAAGATTCTTGCATCGCTTGGTATTTTTTTTAATCAAAGCATATTGCAAATAAAGGCCGCTTAAAAAAATCAGACCTCGATCAAAATATTCTATATTTTTTTTAAGCTTTGGAATCAGGGTGGTCAGTTTAATCAGGAAAGCGGAAAAAACAGAAAATTAAAAAATCAGTTTATTTTTTTAAAGTGATTCTAAAATTTTATTTAAAATATTTAAATCCTATAGACATAAGAAATCTTGTAGCTTATAGGACTAAACCTTAACATAAACATAATCCGCTTTTTCTTCCCCTACAGAAAGAAAAAACCGACCATAAAGGACGAGTTCCGGAAGCCGGTCTGGGTGGAGGAGTACGACAGCGACGACGACCTGTTCGACAACCAGAAGGTGTTTGGGGTGCAGATCTTCACCAACCCGCTGGAGATCCAGAAGCACTTTGAGCACCAGATCCAGGAGATGATGAAGAGCCTGGAGGAGTTTGACGGTATGGAACGTTATAAATTGTTACATTTGAGAGATATTCATGAAAGACTATATTTTCAGACGTCAACAAGCCGTTTGACTTTGACCTGAAGCAGGACTTTTTGAAGCCCGGATTCGAGGAGGAAATCAAGAAGGACCTCAAGAAGGAGAAGCTGCTGGACACCGATTTGGACGGAGAGTGAGTTGATTAAATTGTGAGGATTTTTGCTGAAGTAAACCAATTTCCCCCTTCAGAATTTACCCGGAGCAGCTGCACACTCTGTTGCAGCGCATTTCGCCGGATTTGAAGGAACTGCTACCCAAGAAGAAGCAACAGCAACCTGACCAACCCGGAGGACCGTCCACTGCCGGCGTCCAAGGGCCCAAGCTGAAGCTGACGGACGAGCAAAAATTTATGGACTGGATCCATGGCATCAAGGGCAACGACGGATCGTCGTCTATGGCGGCCGTTCGTCCGCCGGCGCGTCGTATGCCGCCGCAGCGCTACCACGACGGTATCTTCGAGGGGACATTCCAGGGGCCGCGTATGTTTGGCCAGAGCATCATCTCGCAGACGATCCGGAAGCCGGATGGGGTAAGGAAATTTACTGAAAAAAAATGAGATTTAACAAGTTTCATTCGGACTTCGAATGTTTCGACATATTGGATGTTTTACAGGTTTAACCCTTTCAGGCCTGAATTTTTCTGAGCTGTGTTAATCTACAATTTTGGTACCAGTGGTAAAGTTTTTCCATGAGTAAACAGAAACAGGCAAAAAAAAAGTTACATTTCATTGTTGGACGTTCTGGGTCCTCCAAATACAGGAATACAGATCTTAGAGCCTACCGCCGTAACAACACGATTCTACCAAGTTTCCGATTATGGTTCATATTCAGTGATGTCCCTGGGACCCTTTGGCAACACTATGAGCTATGTGGATCACTTTTGGGATGTTTATTTATGCAAAGTAACAGTTATCAGCGAAAATTTCAGAGCATTGCTCTGTGAATTTCTTTAAAAAATCCATTTAAAAAAACAGAAAATTCATATATGAAAACATAAATTTAGAAATTCTAAAAACAAATAAAAACTCAAAATATCTTAACGTTTAAAAACGTTTCGATTTTTACATTTTGAATCATAGTAGTAAGTTTTAGACCTTTAGAGATTAAGAATTTTAAGGAATACAACATCTTTTTTTTTAATTTACAATCTGAGAATGACAATTTCAGAATTTTAGATTTTAAATTGTGATTTTTTTTTAATTTAGGAATTTTTTTTATTGTTTTTTTATCAGTAGAATTTCGGTAAAATTAATTTTAGAAATTGTAGATTTTATGCAAAAAATATTTCAAAATTTTGAAGTTTTTTTTTTAATTTTAGAATCTTTGTACAGTTCAGCCTAGATTATCCGAAGGTTTGTATGAGACTTCGGATAATCGAATCATGAACAAAAAAAATGTGTTATTTTTTAACTGGAGTTCTGCGACCCCATTTTAGACAAATTTGAAAGGTTGATTGCCTATCAAATTAAAAATAATGCTTTTTATATTTTATCACCGCCATTTTGGACGCCATCTTGAATTTAAAAATTCTAAATCATTTTTTAGTAGCTTAGAGGTCAAACTTAAGCTCGACAATCAAAAATAAGAGAACGAAAAACATGTTTTTTGTGGTTCGATTATCCGAAGATTCTATTATTCGAAGTGAAACTTTGCCAAGGCCTTCGGATAATCGAGTCTGGACTGTACTGCCGTTCTACGCATAATTGTCCCATGTCAGTTTTGGTCGATTTTGACTTTATGACATTTTTAAGTTTAGTTTGATGTGTACTTTAAGAAAAACACATTAAATCTGGTACTTTGTTCGGAAACTCATTAAAAACAACACCAAGTCTGTTTGTCCCATCGTTAAACTTCTACGCATAATTGTCCCACCAAGTATTTTCTTACACGGAATCATTAGTTTTACTAAACATTATGTCTTGTTTACCTTTTGTAAAGCAAGAGAATCACAAATAAAGGTGATAAACTGCTAACTGGGGTGATTAGGGACACATAGGGTGAATAGGAATCCACGGGACAATTATGCGTAGAAACACAGAAATCGGTCGAAAAATTTCAATCGCGTTTTTCTCAGTTGCACTTTTTTGAACATGGGACAATTATGCGTAGAACGGCAGTGTATTCAATAATTTTAGAATCTTAGTTCATATTTAAGAATATTATGTTGTCAGAACTTTTTTTCCCGGGTTCCAGAATGTTTTAAATTTCCGATTTTTTGAAATTTCATGGTTTCAAGAATTTTAAATTTCCTTTTTAAATTGTAAATTTTAGGTTTACAGTATTTTTTAATTTTAAAATCCTCAAATTTAAGAACGTTAGTATTTTAGAGTGTAACAATTTAAAATATGTTGGAGCTCTTTTTTACAAACTCTTAGGTCGTCTCCACGGCTGGGGTGCAAATCAACTTTGCTCCCGTCTTATGAGGACCGAGATCAAGTTTGCCTTCTTAGGTTTTGAATGTTTGTTTTGGGAGATTTTTGAGTGTCTTTTCTTGTTTGTGAGAACAAACATGAATACAGATTCAAAAATTGAAAGCCTAAAAAATAAAAAAAAATAATGTTTTTTGAATTAACACAAAACCAATATTTTTAAAATGAAATTTTTCTTATCTTCGTTTTTAATTTTTTTATCATTTTTTTTTAACAATTATTTGTAATTCCTTTTTTATTCAAAGAAATGTTTTTTTTTGTTTTTTTTTATTTTAAAACATTTTAACGTTTTTTATAACTTTATTTGAACTTTAAGTTTGTACATTTTGTAAACTATTTTATTTAATTGAAAAAAAATAAATAAAATGTTTATTGATTTTTTTCAGTTAAACTGTTAAACTGTTTTATATTTCTATAATTTGTTCAAGACTTGTACAAAATAGACTCTATTTTTTTAATTAAAATATGTATTCAAGACCTAATGGTCGAGTGGACGGCAATAAAAATGTTATTTTTAATTTTCAACCTAATTTTGATATTTTTTTAAACAAAAAGTTTATGCATTGCAACAGTCATTTTTTTTTTTATTTTTTTTTTTCAAAATATCAATAAATATATGAAGATATTAGTTTTGCGTCTATTTATGAGGCGTGGTCACAAAATTGGGTAAATCCATAGTAATTTGTTATGTAAAACGGTAAAAAACACGATTGAAAACCATTTCTGATCACTTTTTTCATTTAAATGAAAAAAAATGACTAGACAACATTTTTTCGGTGGATCAACTATGGTCCCCTTGGAACGAGCTGTCAAGCAGAACCTTTTCTGTCAAAAAAGGCCGTGAAGTTAATAAAAAAAAAATAATTAAAAACCCATTTTAAATCCTTTGCGGTCGTTAGAAGAGTCATCGAACTCAGAAAAAATAGCTTTATCGTTGTGAACAATAATATCAAATGTTAAGCTTAATTTTAGGACCCAATTTTAAAAAAAAAGTTTAAAGGTACTTTATTTTTTCATTTATTTCATGTATCAAATGGTTGACACTTGTTTTTACAATCAGAATTTTATTTTTTTAGCAATATTTTTAATTACCACCTAAACTCCCAAGCTCGAGGAAAAGGGGGAATTTCCATACAAATTCCCCCTTTTTCTCGAGCTTGAGAGTTTAGGTGTTAATAATTATTAATTAAAAATTAGAGGTATAAATCTAATTTTTAATTAATAATTATTAATTAATAGTTTTTAGCAATATTTTTTTTAATACGTCAAATTCTTCGGGGAAACTTTGAAGCACGGCACAGGGAAACAAACACTTCCAGAGTTGTTTTTAAAAGGACCTATAAGCTATTGTCTTCCATATGTTTATAGGGCCTATTAAAAAAAGTCGAGACTTGAAATAAAATTTGCATTGGGTCTGTTTTATATTTTTAAAATTTTATTTTTTAAATACATTTTTCCAATGATTTGTATAGTTCACTTTCTAAATTTTTACGTTTTTTTCGTGCATAATTGCTACCTTTTCTAGAGTTTTTTTAAAGGTCCTGTAAGCTTTTGTCTTTCATATGTTTGAGATAGATTTGATGATACGTATCAAAAAATCAGAAGTAGCGTGGTTCACGTTTCTATGAAAAAGACAAAAGTTGTTATTTTGTCTTGCATCAACCGGAATTTCGTTCTTTTATGTCCCCAGAAGCACTCCTGAAAATTTGAGCCCATTTGGTAAGGTCTAGGAGCTCCAGTTTTAATTTGAAATTTGGATTTTGATTTATTTTCCATGGGAAACTATCTTTTTATTAGATTTTTTATAAATCGATGAAATGACTTGATTCTTATAGTAGGAGATAGGTTTTGAACTGGGGAACAACTTTGTAGAACATACCAACATGCTAGGAAGTGACCCTTTAAAGATACAGATACTTTTACACTCAAACCCCGTTGGTTTGACACCAACTGTTGTCAAACGAACGGGGTCACTTTTTAGTTTGACACACTTTTTACACGGAGTTCACACACACTCCCAAACGTTTGTTTTGATAGTGTGAGTGAGCGCCGTGTAAAAAGTGACAGTTCGTCACTTTTTAGTTTGACTTTGTCAAACCAACGGGGTACAAACTAAAAAGTGTCAAACGAAAAAGTGACCAACCACCGGGGGTTGAGTGTAGATGGTGGCTTTTGAAGGGCCAGCCACCATCTAAAAGTATCTGTGTCTTTAAAGGGTCACTTCCTAGCATGTTGGTATGTTCTACAAAGTTGTTCCCCAGTTCAAAACCTATCTCCTACTATAAGAATCAAGTCATTTCATCGATTTATAAAAAAAAATTCTAATACAATGTAAAAAAAGATAGTTTCCCATGGAAAATAAATCAAAATCCCATATTTGTATTTGTATTTGTATTTGTATCTTTATTTCAAAAATATACATAAGGGCAAGCCTTTTATCGTATACAGAGACATCATTTAGTTCGAATATGATAAAACTACAAACAAAAAAAAAAAAAAAACTTAAAACTAACTAAAAATTAGGTTAGAGTACATGAAATGATCATTGTATAAACAAAGAGAAATAACTTAACCTAAAAACAAATGAAAATGACTTCAACAAGAAGAATTTAGGTGAGAAAATAAACTGGTCAAGAAACTGTTTCTATCAAGTGTTCCTTAAATATTCCCTACACTGTTGCTTGAAATCACTAATAGAAGTAAGATTTTTCAGACGATGAGGCAAAGCGTTCCACAGGCGTGCGCCACGGACTACGAATGAATTCCCCAGATAATTAGTATGATGAGTTGGAATTAGAATGTTATGTGTACGTTGTGATCTACTAAAGGAAAGTTCTTCATATAGATAAGTTGGCTCTTTGAATTTAATAAGTTTAAACAAAAAAACAAGAAGCTGCAAATGAAATAAATTTCAAATTAAAACTGGAGCTCCTAGACCTTACCAAATGGGCTCAAATTTTCAGGAGTGCTTCTGGGGACATAAAAGAACGAAATTCCGGTTGATGCAAGACAAAATAACAACTTTTGTCTTTTTCATAGAAACGTGAACCACGCTAATCAGAAGGCATAGTGACCGTCACTACAGCTTGTGAGTTCTCTTCTTTCATCTCGTGATTTTCAGCAAGAGCATTCTATCACTCCTTCTCTTTACCTCGTTCACGCACACTCGCCGAGGATTTTCTTGTTTTCTCAGTAAATCGCAACGATAGAACGCTAGAGGGGGTTTGAGAACCGACCACGGATAAGTTTATAAGAAAAAGAGTGATTTAAAAAAAGTAAAATTTTATTAAAAAAAAGCCTAGACATTTTAAAACTAAATTTGTTCAAAAATTAAATTGTATCCTTCGAAGAAAACTCATTTTTTCCCCTGTTCTCTTCCACAGACCTACGAAACGCGTAAGACGGTCCGCGACTCGGAGGGCCACACCCAGACGACCATCACGCGCTCCACAGCCGAAGGCCGCAAGGAAACCATAACCACGTACGACGGCGGCGACGCGGACGGCGGGCCAACCCCGAAGCCCTTCTTCGGCCAAGGGCCACCGCCTCCCCCGGCTTCTTCTTCTTCGTTGGCAGCGGCCCTGCTCAACCAGGACGCGGCCGGCGGTCGCAAGCATCTGTTCGCCCAGAATGGTTACGTTTTACCGCGGAACCTCTGGTGACTTCAGCGGCCGACCAGTTCGTCGTCGTCGTCCAAGTTAGAACACAATTATGAGTCCCCTCCGTTTCCGGCCGGAACCTGCTGTCGGAGGTACCAGGTGGTCCTCCCCCCGGCCAGGTCAACCGCCCTGTCCTCGTCGTCGTCGTTTAGTAGCGAGCCAAATATGTGTGTCGTAGAGCAAACTCCTAGATGTAGCAGCAACAACCATAACTATCACCCTAATGCATACAAACCCGTGGAGAACTTTGAGATGGAGAGTCCTGTCATTTTACATTTATTACTACTGAGTAACTTACTTTTAGCGTTAGCCACTACGATTATGCTTAGTTTAGCGTGTAGCTTTGCAGCAGTCTGTCCGGCCGTGGCCGCGGAACCATTCCGAAGAAGCAGCGGCAGAAGCAGATCGAAACGAATTACCACCACCAGTATTAGCAGGATTAGCGCCACCGCCGTCTCGGCTGGTGGTCCGTTATGAAGTCCGGTTCCGCACCGAGGCAGCAATAACTGGCGAAACGTTTCTTCTACTTTTACTACTCCTTCCGCGGTGGCCGCGTCGTCGTCGTCGTCCCCGGAGCAGGGCAGCACAGCCAGAAGACGTTTGTGTTTGTGATATCTTATGTTTACGTTAGGTCAATCGAATAAGTTGTTTGGTAAGCTGGTTTGTTGGAGTGACGAAGCAAGTGTGAAAGCGTTGAGCTGATTGTGGGAGGTTTGTTGGAGTGAAGACGCAGCAAGAGGCAAGAAGACTAATACTTTTTTATTCTTTTTGGAAAAGGTAACCAAAAGAGTGGTGAGTGTGAGAGAGGAACGTGTGTTGAGAGACGTTTTTTTAGGTAGATGTTTTTTTGAAAAGCAACAAAGTGAAAGAGAGTGTAAATTTTATTATATTTTATAATCTGCTAAGGATATTTTTTAACAAACAAACTCAACGATAGTTTTTACTCTTTTTTCAAAAAAGAAAGTGCACAGGACTAAGAGGGAAACTTTAAACAAGGATATTCAAAATTAGAAAGAAGGCTCTATTCCCATTTCAATGCATGATGGAAAGCAAAATAAGCTACCCAAACCTAAACCACCACCACATGAAATTACATGAAAACAAAATAAAATATTATCTTGCAAAACATAAAATCATACCTTGATTAAACTATCGTAGCTCTTTTCCCTTTTCAAAACATACAAACAAAAAAACCTTGGAAACACCGAACCTACAAAAATATATGATACAACCAGTAGCAAAAAAAGAATATGAAGTTTTTATTCTAGTCTATTCCGAACATTTGCTTTGTAGTCCTAACAATTTTCCTTCGAATTTGAGCGAGTTGTGACGCTATAGTGTCCAGGGCATTCGCGGAAATTCAATGTCCCATCCTCGAGGGTCCCGGAGCACCAAAACTTCTCCCAACGATTAATTGCCCAAACAAACAGGAACGTGAGCGGGGGATCCCCACGTTTCTTCCTCCCCTGTAGATTCAGAAATGGCTCATGAATACCGAGATCAAATTTGCCACCTTGAAAAAACTCCGTCATCCCCACCGCTAGGGTAGCAAATTTGCCACCGAAACAAGCCCACCGCGGGGGGCAAATATGGGTTTTTATCATTTTTTGCTCTCGTTTACCTTCAAAATCAATAATTATGTATTGATTCGTGCCTAGAAATGCTAAAAGTTTATTAAACTTTTTAATCCTATTGAAAATTTCAAAGAATTTAATTTTTCGAAAATGTCGAAAGAGAAACCATTTGCTACCCGATTTGATTCCCTCCAAATTTGCTCTCGAGTCTCCCACCGCGCGTAGCAAAGCAGTTATCAAATTTGATCTCAAGTTTATCTGTAGAAGAAAAATATGTGTCGGTACCTGTCGGGTACTAATTTTCTGAAGCCCGACAAGTACCGCCAAGCCGGGGGCAAAGTTTTGAATTCAAAAATTTAAAAATTCATAAATTCAAAAATTTGAAAATTTGAAAATTCAAAAGTTCAAAAGTTCAAAAATTAAAAATTCAAAAATTTAAAAATTCAAAAGTTCAAAAATTCAGAAATTTAAAAGTTCAAAAATTCAAAATTTCAAAATTTCAAAATTAAAAATTCAAAAATTTAAAAATGTAAAAATTTAAGAATTTAGAACTTCAAAAATTCAAATATTCAAAATTTCGAACATTTTAAAATTCAATAATTCAAAATGCGTTTAAACAGCTTAATTTTTTTCAATGATCAAAAATTCTAAAAATTTAAAATTCTGAATTCAAAAATATAAAAATTCAAAAATACAAAAAAAAATCAAAAAAGCGTTTAAATAGCTGATTTTTTTTATTTTTCTAGTTTTTTCATCAATTTCTTTTAATTTTTTTCAATTTTTTCAATCTTTTTATTTTTTTTATTTTTCTAATATTTTTAATTTTTTTAAATTTTCTGAAATTTAGATTTTTTTGAATTTCTTAAAATTTGTTAATTTTGTAAAATTTTAATTTTTTTCTTAAATTTTGAATATTTTTTAATTTTTTTTTAAATTTTTTCAAATGTTAATATATTTTTACATTTTTTAAAAATCTTTTAAATTTTTTTTAATTAATTTTTAGATTTTTTTTATTTTTTTAAGGCCGATGCAAATATTTAAAAAGTTTTTGTCCTCGGCCCTAGCTGAGGTCAAGGGGGCAAAAATAAAAAAAATATAAAAATTTGAATAACAAGCCATAGTCTTCACATTTAAATGAAAAAAGTGTTTTAAAATGCATTTTACAGTAGTTCAGTTGTTTTGCAATCATTAGTTTTCAAAAAATCTAAGATCTGACAAAAACAAAAATTGTATCGAAAAAAAAAGATTTTGCATCGAAAATTTTCAGAAAATTTTAAGATTTTTTAATAAACCCAAACGTGCTAAAAATGATTTTAAACGCAGGAGAATGCATTTTAATTTGATTTCAGCTGGTTGCACTTGAATTTTCATTGAAATTTTAAAGTTTATTGTAAAAATATTTTTTTTGCCCCCTGATTTTTCGGGCCAACTTTGAAGGGGGTGACAAAACTTTTAAAAATATTTGTACCAGCCTAAGCCGTTGCAAATATTTTTCAAACTTTATGTCGCCCCCCCCCTTCAAAATTGGTCTGAATAATCAGGGGGCAAAAATTTTTTTTCCAAAAAACTTCAAAATTTCTATGAAAATAGAAGTCTAATCAAATGAAAACAATCTAAAATGTATTTTCTGCAATGATAATCATATCAGAGTCGAGGGACATAAACTTCACATAATATTTACAACGGCCTAACTCACTTTTTGAAATTTTCAAAAAAATATGAAAACTTCTTCTAAGAGTACTTTGAACACTTCTTTACCACGGTCAGAATGTTTCCATACCAATCCGTACGTACCTATTCAATTTATACTCTTCATTTTGCGGAAAAATCTCAAACCTATCAAAGTAACCCCGGTAATCAAAGTTACCCCGTTTTTCGGTAACTCTTATTTTTATATTTTACTAAGAAAATATAATGCATTAGAAGTCCCTCACCACGTTTTATTTATCCCAGTTAGCGAGCAGCATTTGATAACTGGGCTACGTTTTCAGCCTTTTCCAGGTCAAAATTAAATTCCAGGTTTTCCCTGCCTTTTCCAGAAATCGGCTAATAATATTGAAACCATGGCGTAAAATTGAATGTTTGGCCCTTTTGAAATGTTAGTCTCGACTTAAAAAATGTGAAAATATTGTTTTCGAAAAGATCTGAAAATTTCACGGATGTTTCATATTTTTACATTGAAAATCGGACCATTAGTTTCTGAGATATCGACAATAGAAAATGGTGGGTTGTTTGGGTGAGACTTAGAAAACTTAAATTTTCCTGTTTTTAAACCTTTGCATGGCAATATCTTAGCAACTAAGGGTCGTATCAACAAAGTTATAAAAGGAAAATATAGAGAATTTTCTCAGCTTTTCAAAAATATTTTTTCAGAAGTGAGCAAACATGAGCAAAAGAGCGATTTTTTGAAACAAATCAGTATTGATTCAAAATTTCATAACGTGGTCGAAGATGTTTTGCCCATTCTGGAAATTTCTGAGAAGTTGGCATTTTATGTCCCCTAAAACATATCAAAAAATGAAAAAAATAAAAAAATAGTTTTTTTTTTTGCAAATCAGGTTTTAGTGACAAAAAGTGAAATTAAAAATCACCAGAAAATTTTTTACCGTGTATATTTTTTTCAGTGTTGTCCTTATTCACACCTACACCTTTGCCGAAGACACCAAATCTATCTAAAAATTCCTTCAAAAGATACAGATTTTTGAATTTTCTTGTATCATTTTTGTATGGACAGCTGCCAAATTTGTATGAAAAATTATATGGACCGAAGGCACCAACAAAGTTGCTTAGATGAAAGCAAGTAAAAAATTAAAATAAAATCAAAAATTCTAAAAATTTAAATACAAAAAAATAAGGCTTTTAAGGCCCAGTGCAAAAATAATAATAATTTACTTCAGAAATGACCAGCTCGCCTTTAATCTATAAATTCAAAAAGTTAGTCAAAATCAAGAAAGAACAAAATAAAAATTTAGTAAATTTAATATTTTAAAGAGGAAGCGAATAATTTAAAAATCCTTACAACAAAAATAAGGCTATATAGGCCCAGTGAAAAATGTAAATAGTTTAACTCGAAATCTTATTCTATAAATTCAAAAAGTTAAAAAAAAATATAATAAGAAAATAATAACCAAAACATAATAAAAATTAAGTGGTTTGGATATTTTAAAACAATAAAAGAGAAAATTTGCAAAATCTGAACTTGAACATTACTGAATTTACTATTTTTTTGTTATTTAAAACCTTGAAACGCTGAGATTTTTCAGTTTAATTTGTATTTTTTTCGAATTAAGATTTTTAAAATTTTCGAATTTGAGACTTTTTGATATTTTCAATTTGAAATTTTTGAAACGGCTTTTTTAATTTTTGTACTTTTGAAAACTCGCTCTGAACACAGGTCGAGATTTTCTCAATGGTTAGTCGTAGGGGAAGGTGGGGCAAGAGGAACAATCGCTCGTACGGCCGTAATTTTTACAATTTTGATTATTTCCAGTATGAGGAATTGTTGCTAGCAATGCAATTAGCTGATTCTACTACCACATAACCGCCAAAACGACGTAAACGCCACGGGGCATAAGATTTAATGAAGTTTTTTTTCAAAACCTTTGTTTTCTTATAATATATGAAAAGTACAAAATAAGGCTTAGGGTTCGTTTTAAAGCTCATTTTATCAAAATGCTATTTTTTTCTAGATCAGTAGTGTTCCTACCAATGACTTACACCTATTATAAAGTATGATTTAACTTTTGGTTATTTTGGTAGAGAGTTTTTAAAAAGTCTTGTCCAGATGGGGCAAGTGTACCATATGGAGTTTTAGTATGGAAAAAAAATACGAATTGCTGCAACAACATATTTTATTGGGAAATAAATACATTAAAGTATTTAAAAACTGATAAACAATTGTTAAAAAAGTTGTCCATACAAAATATAGTGATATTATAAAAATTTACTATTTTTCATCCAAGGATTTTTTTTTTCGTAAAAACATTGAAATTTTTAGTAAAATATTATTATTTAATCTAAAAATGGAAGAAACCTTTCAAATACATTTTAATCTGATGTACCTAAAAGATAACAGTTTAATTTTAGCAAATTAACATGTATGTTCTTGCCCCACTAGTTGAGTAGAACGTACGGAAAATCAAAAATTTTAAAATCAATTTTTACATTAAAAACAGGATTTTTTAAAACTTGTTCTAACAAAGTCTTAGTCAAGACCTAGAATAAGATGATTATAATAAAATCCGACAGATTTTTTAACTTTTTAATGGGTTATACTGCCGTTCTACGCATAATTGTCCCATGTCAGTTCTGGACGATTTCGACTTTATGACATTTTTAAGTTTAGTTTGATGTGTACTTTAAGAAAAACACATAAAATCTGGTACTTTGTTCGGAAACTCATTAAAATCAACACCAAGTCTGTTTGTCCCATCGTTACATTTCTACGCATAATTGTCCCACCAAGTGTTTTCTTATAAGGAATCATTAGTTTTACTAAGCATTATGTATTGTTTACCTGTTGTATAGCAAGAGAATCACAAATAAGGGTGATAAACTGCTAACTGGGGCGATTAGGGACACATAGGGCGAATAGGAACCCACGGGACAATTATGCGTAGAAACACAGAAATCGATCGAAAAATTTCAATCGCGTTTTTCTCAGTTGCACTTTTTTGAACATGGGACAATTATGCGTAGAACGGCAGTATAACGAGCATTTCCTTAGCTTGTTACACTTGCCCCACTTTCCCCTAATTTGCCGAGTAGATCGAGAAATCACGATCGAATGATCTCAATCTAGGGGAACTATTTCTATTATCGGCCTATCAGCACTTGGATCATGAATCACAGCTTAAATAAAATGTGTTTGACTGTTCCAAAGTAATAAATAGCTCAAATAAAAGTGAGCAAGCAACTCATCATTGTTGATACATCTGAAAATGTTGATTTAATAGCGGAAAAAGGCAAAAGTGATGTGAATTGGTCGAACGGCTTAGTGTGATTAAAATGGGTATTATATATCGACAAATTAAGACTTACCGTTGACAGTTGACAAACGTTATATTTAAATTAAGAAATTTCGATCGTGAGTCGGGAAAATACGATCGAGTGCAATAGTTTGGCATTGCTTGAAAAACATCAACTTAGGAAAACTTGAATTGAAAAATACTAAACTGTCTTGTGCGGATCGTTTTGACGATGTTCTTGTCTTCTCTGGTCCCTCGTTGGTTGTTCCTGTTGCGTTCTTCGTTCACCCGAAAGGGAAGGGTTGTCCCTATTTCACTCTTCGTGTAGCTTATGGTCAGGAGGGCCCCGGGCCAGTTGGCACTTACCGGTTCCGTTTCCGAACTGCAGCTCCTGGTACGACTGGTATGTGCCTTTGGGAGGAGTACGATGAACGTTGCTTCATCTACGGTTTGAAGCTGCTGCTCCGGTTGATAGCGTATACTCTCAAAGAATCTGGCTGATGTTCTTTCAAGGGAATTTCTTTCAAAACAAAGTGCACACAAATCCACAAGCAATTCCACGTCATACAATTTCTTCGAATCATATTTTTATTACTTATCCATTTTTTTAGTCGCAATACTTATCAGTGTTTGGGAGTTTGGAGAATTAATAGCAGTTTTTCTCTCTTTTTGTTTATTTGGAAAAAAAAATCATTACTAAAAATAATAAACGCCTACTGTAAAAAAAGCAGTAGAATTTCCGTTTTTGTTTTGTTATTTTTTTCTTTTTTTTTTCAAACCACATCAAGTTAAAGTTGTTGAGAGTGTGTTGGTTATCAGGGTGACTTGTCTACTTTTTTTGTACACCGCAAAACCGACGTACAATCAGACTCTCGGGGGAGTCGCCATTTTGTGAGTGTGGCAATGTTTAAAAAAGAAATGATGCTGCTGGTGGTTCTACAAACTAGAAAAGAATCTTTGCTGAGTGACCGCGTCGCGTCACGTCGCTTATCGTCCTTCAACTGTAAAATTAACAAAAATAAAAGAAGTTGGTTAGAAATTTGAGGGTTTCATTGGGATTGAGGCGGGGAAACTCACTGTACGACGAGAGATCGATTTCGTCCGGCAGCTCGGTGATGTTGACGTCGAACCGGTCCTGCACCTCGTTCAGGATCTTCGCGTCGCCCTCGTCCGACACGAACGTGATGGCCAGCCCCTTCGTTCCGAACCGACCGGCGCGCGCCACCCGATGCAGGTACGTGTCCGAGTCCTCCGGCATGTCGTAGTTGAACACGATGTTGACGCGCTCAATGTCCATTCCGCGCCCAAACAGGTTCGTCGCGACGAGGATTCGCTTCTGGAAGTCCTTGAACTGCTGGTACCGCGAGAGGCGCTCCTCCTGGACCATGCCGCGGTGGATGCCGATGGCGGGGAAGTTTTGCTCGGTCAGGAGTTGGGCCAGGGCCATACAGCGCTGCACCGATTTGACGAAGATGACGACCTGGTTGAACTCGAGCACGTCGAGCAGCTCGAACAGCTTTTTGTTCTTCTCGTTCTCCTTCAGCTTGACGTAGTGCTGCTGGAGGCCGTGCAGGGTCAGCTTGGTCTCGTCGTCCACGTACACTTCCATGGGCTGTTTGTTTTTGAGGGTGGGGGAAGATTTGCGAGATTCAAGGGGGGAAGAAACAGATAGAGAGTCGTGGATTACAAAAGGGGACGTCGCGTTTGGTCAGATTTTTTTTTAAGGGGGGGATTTCACAACTCCGCGTTTTTTTTTCAATGCTCTCCGGCTATCGTGACTCGTCTCGCTCTGTGTGGGACACAACAGTTCAGGCTGAAACGAGACAAGGTCTAAGGCGGTTACGAACATACAAGCTAGCTACATACGGATTTGCCGGGTGTTGTCCCGCGGGTTTCTCGCTTGGTCCTCGGGGGGCGCCTCGCCGGAACTCTTCACAACAACGTGCCCTGTCCCACAGCTCTTGGCAGGTTCCTCGGAGGGAGTTTTGTGCCGATTCTTCGTGACCAGTAGACTTGTTAGCATCGTTATTATTTATTTTGTGCACTTTAGACGGTTCGGGGGCCATTACAAGTTCCTAGAAAGCCAGTATTAACGGGTTGGTGGTGGTTTATCGGTTTGGGGTGAAAGTTTAAACGTCTACTGGTCGATCGGCCACTGTTTCTCCGCGCGGGTTCCGCTCCAACGGGTTTAAACTCTTGACTATTATCAGTTCGGGGTTTTTGGGAGACCTCAGGTGATCGTTCCGATCGCCCGCCGCCTGCGAGGGCCAATTTTAACGGTTTGGAGGTGGTTTAGCGGTTGGCAGCGTTTAACAACAAAGCGAGCAGGACGACGCCGACGATAGCGTTCAAGGTGGACAACGGCGGCGACAACAACAACAGAAGTCGGAGTACAAGTAGTTGTGGAGGTGGAGGTAGAAATTGAAGTCCTTCTTACGTCTTGCATGAACTTTTTGCACACCGGCCGGATGTCCTTGCTGAGCGTGGCCGAGAACATCATGACTTGTTTGCCGTGCGGCGTGTTGCGGAAAATTTCCTGCACGTCGCGGCGCATGTCTGGAAAGAAGGGAGAGAAAACCACCGATTAGCATCGTTTCAAGGGGTGAGAAATTGCATTCTGCCAAGGGACGCTGACTCAGTCAAGGTAAACAAAGTATCGTTCACTAGAAGAAACTCAGATGTCCCTATCTACAAAATGGTTGTTGATCTCATCATTGAAAGGAGGCACTTCAAGCTGCCGAATCTTCCCAAAACTCACCAAGCTGTTCCAGCATCTTGTCGCACTCGTCCAGGATGAAGTGCTTCAGGTGTTTCAGGTTCAGCTTCTTGTTCCGGATCAGCGCGAGCACGCGCCCGGGCGTTCCGACGATGATGTGCGGGTTCGTGGACTTGAGCACCTCCTCGTCCTTCTGGATGGGCAGACCGCCGAAGAACACGGCGACCTTGATGCTGGGCATGTACTTGGAGAAGCGCTCGTACTCTTTGCTAATCTGGAACGCCAGCTCGCGCGTGTGGCACATCACCAGCACGTACGGGACGCTCTCCGTCGGTTCCAGCTGCTGCAGCGTCGCTAGCACAAACACCGCCGTCTTTCCCATACCGGACTTGGCCTGGCACAGAATGTCCATGCCGAGCACCGCCTGCGGGATACATTCGTGTTGAACTGTTGGAGGGAAAAACCGTTAGAATCTTATTTGAACAATAACTTTGAGTAATTTTCTAATTGACTTAAATCAGCCAAAATAAACAAATCAATCATCCAGTTTAATCAGATGTCCCTATCTACAAAAATATGTTTCAATTCTCATCATGTTTATCCGTCAAAGCCAAATTGGGCATAAATTAGAAACTCACCCTCCGACGGATGCTCGAAACCGCAATCGACGATGGCGCGCAGAATCTCCGGCTTGAGCAGAAAGTCCCGGAAGCCGGAGCTGTGAATAGACACGTACGTGCCCTTGACGTCCTTCTTGGGCTGCTCGGCCGGCTCCGCCGCCACCTGCTCGGTCTGGTCCTCGTCCTCGTAGTCCAAAAGATCGTCGTTATCGGCCATTTTGCGTGGTGTTCCGGACTAAAATCTGTTGCGAAGAAAGGAGAAAATCGCAAATTAGTCACTGTTTACGATTCAATTTAAGAAAACAGGAAATTTCTTGATAACTAAACCAACTCAGTAGGCAATCACATAAATTTAAGGAGTGTGAATTTCCGCAAACCCAAGCAACCCACCCGGCTGCTGCCGCTGTCGCGGCAGCTTGGGCGGCCGCCATTTTGCTTTTGCTTGAGAGGTTATTTTTCCCCAGAAATTTCAAACTCCAATTACGCCTCAAAACAACGCGAAATTTTGTCAAATTTAACCAAATCGTGCTTCGCACACCGCTAATTAATAATAAAATGATGATTTAAAACCGAATTTGTACGAATTTCACGCAGGAAAACTCACCGAAAAAAGTTGGACAGAAATGCGGTCGTCTCACGGGGAAGTTGAGGACACGAATGAGATAAAGCGATGTCGACTTGGCAGTCGACGAAGCTCGCGCAAGCAGAACAAAAGACAGGGTCGGCGGTAGGGCGAATGTCGACCTGAGGTAGAAGAAACGGGGTTGCCAGCGCGGGTAGCAAAATAATTTACAGTGCGGGGTCGATAATCTGGAAATTGGTGATTTCGTAAGTTTTTTTTATCATTTGGCTAAAACCAGACTGGTGGCAAGCTTGTCAAAAAGTGAACCTCACTTTTGACAGTCCATATAGGGTGAATGCTCCATAAACTGGTTGCACAAAATAGGGTATACAGGCCATTTATAAGTAAATTTGAAAATAAGTTTATTTGATATTTAGGTTTGTAATTTGAAATTGTTATTTATTGTCTAGTTATTTTTTTGTTAAGATCGAGCCATGCGGTAAGGCTTCCGCCTCGCAAATGGGAGTTCAGAACCCAGTGCGGACCAACATAGCTGGTGATCGTTTTCCTTCTGGATACGATTTCTAAGTAAAGGAAAGGTAGTTTATCGTCACAAGCTGTACATTATCTTCTTGGAATATTTACATTTAACCTCATTTAACACTAAAATATGTTAATAAAGTTAAAATTAAAAAATGTGAACGATTGATTTCGTCCTCAAAAGGCTGGATAATATTTTATTTTTTCTAGTTATTTATTTTTCGACAAAAAATATTCAAAATTATTCATCAAAAATACAATTTGAAAATTTTTTCACAAAAAAAAAACTCGTTTTTCAATTGCACATTTGCTGGCTCTTTTACCCTATATTTAGCGTCAGAGGGGTAAAGCGACCAAATAGCGGGGTCCACGGTCCAACCAATGTGAGTATCGCGGCCCATACATACAATTTGACAATCTTGCCATCAGGCTGGCTAAAACTTTGTCTGTGGACAGAAAAATCTTAAACTTGCAAATAGCTGAATTTTTTTTTGCAAAAAAATCAATAAGCTATTTTCTATCATTTTTTAGATGACCAAAAAATGCAAAGCAGGAGCACAGGAGATTATGAAGATATACATTTTTGAAAATACCCTAAATAAGGTACTTGAACCATTAGTGGACCCCCTAGTGGTAGAGAGCCTGGAGCTTATTAATTATAAGCTATTATTAATAAGCTCCAGGCTCTCTACCTAGTAGAGCCCAAGGACATTTTTCACAAATTTGCAATATTTCAAACACTTTTCCATAACCCTTTGTACAAAACAATGAAATCTGAAGTCTTTTGAACAATTTTGAGCAGTAAAATGGCCATTTAATTTTTTTTGCCTGTCCACTATAGGCAAACTGTTATTTTTATACCAAATTTAACCGATATTTGATGTTTTGATGCATGGTGCTCATTTTTCATCATAAACAAATATGTTATGTTAACAAATTTGGCTTAAAACAATATAAAACCTAACAGATATTTAAACACATTTATTTCCGAAAAAGATCAGAGAAAACGTTTCAAAATCCACTGTAAACATAAAAAAATAAAAAAAAGTAATTTTGATGCATTTTGTTCACATTAATTACATAAATGGTTGATCGAAACTAAACAAAAGATTTGTTTACAGTTGCTGATAAACCCACGCATGTTTATCTAGAAAAAATGTTTTGTTATTGATTTATTATTATAAAATATCATTTCATGCTGCAATTAAGATGCTTCAGTTAAGTACAATTAACTATAGTTTGGGTGTATTATAAATTCTTACGGCATCAGCATTTTTGGTACTTTTAACATGAAAACAGCTATATTTATACTCATAATTGAAAAAAAATGCGTTTAGGTTGATTACAACAAGCATTTATTGTTGTTTAAGAGAAACTTTTGCTTAAATACACGGTTTTCTTCATTTTTGAAGGTTAAATTAAAAGGGGTTCACTTTTGGAAAAGTTTGGATTTTCGTTGTCCTATATTGGACCCCCCTGATTTTTGCTCGAAAATTAGCAGTTCTTCTCTTTATTTTAGTAAAGTTCCTTAAACTTGCATTATTTCGACTTGCTGAAGTAAAATAATCAGTCAAAAATGATTGGATAGTTAATTTAATCATAAAATATAAATGCAGGTTTGTTGTGAAAATGCTAGTGGCCATGGCTGATTTCAGATGTCGAACTCAAAACACTTATTTTGGTGAAAAGGACAATAATTATTCAATGTTAGTCAACATTGTTTTAAATGATGCATTCCAAATAAAAGATTTGTAGACAACAACACGCTTTAAATGGTGATTTTATTGAATTCTTCATCAAAAACCCTTCAGAGGGTCTACTATAGGAAAGGGGTCCACTAATGGATAACGTACCCTACAACTCTGGAGTTTTTTTTTAAAAAGGTCCAATAAACCAAATTTCCAGTTTTTGCTTTATGGGTGTTTTTAAAACCGCCTTGAGTCAGGGGTATTAAAAAACACCCAAAAAGCAAGAAATGAAAATTTGGTTTATTGGACCTTTTCAAAAAAAACTCCAGAATTATTTTTAAAAGGTATGGAAAAGGAGCGGCCGTGGCTGACTGGTTACGGTGTTCGCTTTGTAAGCGAATGGTCCTGGGTTCGATTCCCATCTGCTCCCAACGAGAAAGTATAGGAAATATAAATCTTGAAACTTTGAACATGAACGAAAAATCAAAGTCGCTCGAGTCGGGGTTCGATCCCCCGTCCTTTGGATTGGTAAGCAAAAATGCTAACCACTAGGCCATCGCGACTTGGTGAGCTAAGAATGGAATTAGGGATACTATTACCACCATCAACTATATACGCGCTGGGTCCTTGTCCATTTTGACAAGGGTTCGGAAGTTCTAAATAACGTTTGAATCCGATTGGTGCAAACGTTCTTCAGGGCGGGGCTTGTCGACAAAGCTGAAGTACCTCGCGCTCGGCTAGCCAGCGTAGAAATGGGTCACCGAAGCTCGGCAGAGCTAACACCTTCCAAATGCCTATGCGAGTTATTTGCATGTATAGAATGTAGATCTAAAAATACATGGAAACAACTCAATTTGTAAGAAGCGACAGCGTGGTCCCGTTTGGTTGGTTGAACACACACACATGGAAAATGCGCGGAAATGTGTTATTTTTTTAAACTAATAAGGCCAATGTATATGTTTGACGCTATTTAAAAAAAAATAAAAAAGGAAAAAATATTGTCAAAAAAATAATTTTCATTGCAAAAACTTGATAATTTTATTGTAAACTATTTATAACAAATTGCATAACGTATATTTAAACCAAATGAAGGTTTTTTGACATTTTTGAAAATTTCAGATCGGAAAAATACGAGTAAATTTTTTATAAAGGAAAAAATATTTTCATAAACTCATTGTTATGTAATTTTAAAAATTTGTGTCAGTAGTATAAGTGTAATGATGTTATACAGAATTTTGTGATGCATTTTACATTATTTTTGTTTTTAAATTTGTGGGGCTGTACATTGGTATTTCATGAAAATTTAAAATGTTTTCAAAGGAGTTCAAACAAGCTAAATATGATTATAAACGCGGGAAAATGCATTTTAACTGGATTTCAGTTGGTTAAACTTTAATGTTCATTAAAAAAATCGAAAAAATATTTTTTTGCACTATGATTTTGCAGGCCAACATTGAAGGGGGGGCGACATAATCTTAGAAAAATATTTGCAACGGCCTTATTGTAAAATAATCAATTTAAGTTTGCGTGGTACAAAAAAAAAATTTCGACAGACAAAAAATCTAAGCAAATTGGTTAGTAGATACTTTTACATAAGAATTCAAAACAGGTTCACATGATACAAATGGCCACATTTATTTTATTTTAATAAAAAAATAAGCAATAAGATTTTAGTTGATTGGACCACGGATGGTATATTTTATTTTCACATGAAAAATAGTTTGTAAGATTTGAAAGAAAAATCTAAAGTAATCGTGATTATAAGGAATTAATTGTAATAGCAATGATAGTAATAGAAATACTGCTCGTGTAAAATTGTACTGTAGTTGCCACGTATTTTTTTTATTTGCCATCAAGGTCAACCAAATTTGTTTGTCTAATTATTTAATTGTTTTCCAAAAAGTAAGCAAAACATTATTTATTTATTAAAATGTTCACTACATGAATTAAATTTTATCTTGTTTATTTATCAATTCTTTATTAAATGGGATGATAAATAAAATTAAAATAAAATTCTGGCGTCAAATTTTTAAGGTGAAGCCGTTGATCATTTTCGAAGAAAATTGATCATCACTATAAAATATTCTGTATTTAATTCAATTTAACGAATTTCAGCACCAAAAGGAATCAATCAGCATGTGCCGGTTGTTGCCTTCTTGAAGCCACTGAAAGAATTTTTGATCTAAATCAATTGTGCTTCAAAATTTATATAATTTTGTGGCACAGCCCTAGTAACATTTTTAAACTTACAGGTTTTATCAGGGTTCTGGAAACCCTGATACGGCCTAAATAGGCTTTTATGGCCTACTTAAAACCTAAAATGTTACTAGGGAGTCATTGACGTCTTAGTTCGCAATCATTGATTAATGACGATTTCCATAACATTACAGGGAATGGGATAATCGTTACCAAAAGGAATCAGCATGTGTAGGGCACTATCCTAAACAACTTGTTGAAGGAATTTTGTCAAAATATTGAAAGCGACGCAAATTTTATAACTTTTTTTTTTGAAATTAAATATGTCTTTATTGAACTCTCTTATAATAATTACATTTCATTTACATTCTAAGTGGTATGGCTAAATGCTCTTCATCTTTGTTGGTTTTTTCGTTTTATTATTAACTGTTCACATTCATTCATTTATTTCAAATTGTTTTACATTTTTGCATTTAATCGAATACATTTGGGTAAAAAAAATCACTAACAACTAATCCTAACTTAAAACTAAAATAAAAATTCTTTGAATTATTCAAAATCATTAGAACGAGTAAACTACGAACTGTATTTTAAGATGAATGCTCCAAGGGTTCTTACTTGTTCCTGGCGAGTTTTGCACCCACGCAGTGTTGTTGTCATCTCGATGAAAATGTTCAGAAGTTCTTGTGGTGAAAACAGGTCACTACTACAGACTGTCCACGGGAAACAGACTGGCCGATGCAAAATAAATAGGCACTGGCAACGTATGTTTTGCGCTTGCAACACTGCCAGTTTTGCTGGGCGTAAAGGGCGGTTGGTGTCCAGCGCGTTTGGATCTGTCAAACATTGGCCAAACTGTTTCCTAGACAAACTGTAGTCACTACTGCCTTCACCCGTTGATGTTGGTTGGTTTTCCCTCGGTTGCTGACTGAAGCCAGGAGGTGTTGTATTCTCTGCAACTTTTGGCCGCTGATTCAACGGCAATGGCTGCAGATTTGGAACCACTCGAGCAGATCCCGCTCCTGGTGACGGCAAAGCAGGAAAATCCACGTCCGTGTATGCTGGTGGTGTTTTGCGACGATTTGGTTGGTGCCTCGTCGTCGCTTGCTGCCGAATTTTTACAAACTCAGCACGTTTTGGACAGCTTCGATTCTTGGTAGAATGGTCGCCACCGCAATTGAAGCATTTCGCTTCGATGTTCTCGTTGATTGTTTCGCAAGCTTGAGTTTTGTGCTCACCTCCGCAGGTTGCGCAAAGACTCTTGATGAAACAGTTTCTTCCACTGCAAGCAATTCGAACACTGCGTCACGTCACGGTGCACTGGACGATAACGTTCCCAAGTCACGATGATGTTGAAAATTGCCCGAACTGCTTTCAGCTCAGACGGCGTTGTCGATCCTCTCTCGAGATGAACCAGGTACAGTTGATCACGATACTTGATGTCCTTGTTGTGTCTCGTCATCTTGAAGACTTCGATCACGTTCAACTTAAGAGTTTTGAGCTCTTCTTTCAGCACATTCACATCCATGTCGTACAGGCCTCGGAGGACCTGTTTCATGGGGCGTTTACCTGGATCGTCATGGCTGTAGTATTCAATCTTTGTGTTGTTCAAGAAATCCCGAACGTAGTTGTAATCCTTTCTGGTAGGTAGCAGAATTTTGAGTCCATCAGCACACAAGCGAATGGAAGCTCTTAAAGCACCAGATTTGATAAACCCGGTCAGCCACTTTCGCACCGAATCCGATGACGATGTTTTTACAAAAATGGGTGGCAACTTTTCCCGTCGTTCAAATTCTTCTTTCTCGCTCACGTCCACAGGGAGGGTAACGAACTGGTTTCCAGACGAATTTTGAGCGTCTTTGCCCAAACTTCCTGGCTTTGCAGGTAGCGCTTCGGCATTCTTTAGCTTCTTCAAATCTGCCGATCCTGCTGGTGAGGACCGCCTCTTTTTCTTGCCGTGAGGCATTTTTGCACTTTTTAAGCACTTTTCAGGAGCTAAAATCCAGGAGTACCTCACTGACTGGTGGTCCACAAGGGAATGAAATTTTATATCTTTGAACGAAAAATCATGACAATGATGGAAGTCTTCACGTTAAACGCATTTATTATATTTAAAAATTTGATGCAGTAGAAAAACTGTAACTGCCTTGTAATATTGAAGGTTCTAAATTTTGATGATCAGATTGAAAGATAAGGTAAATTTTTTTCCCGTTCTCTCGACAATTATTTTAATTTTGACAACTAAATTATTTGTCTAAGATTGATATCTTTATTCCATAAAGAACCACTTCATATGAAGAATAAAGAAAACGAAACCTGTAAGGCAGAAATGCAATTAAAAAAAATGTTTGAAAAAAAAGTAACACTCGCTCAAATTATCTTCCGAACGTTCTAGAAATTTCGCACTCAAATTATGAGAAGACAAAAAATCGGCAAATCATAAAATTTATCTGCATTTCATGGTTTGTAAAAAAAAATAACAAAAACACCCTCCTCCTTCCCATCAGAAAAAGAGCTGCAAACTCACGCCCGATTTGAAGTCGATGGCCGCCGATGGGAAGGGGTGTATAATAGCGCGCAATTACCGTTCTTGGCACATTTTCTTAAAGTTTTTTTTTATGCCAGAGCAACTTTATGGCAAGCTTCGCCATAAACCACGGCCTGCCTCAGCTGTTCTGCGATGCGTACATAGTAAACCTCAGCTGCGTAAGTTCAAGGTTGGACTTTTTTATTGATATTTATGTCTCTTCATGAAAGAAACAAAACAAAAAGAAGCATAAGGAAATGGAACGCGGTAAATTCGTTGACCACAGCAAGACGATTTAGTTTAACCACTTTATAAGTACACGCGTGAGCACTTTGCTGAAAGCTCATCAGGATTTCTTACAGAACTACTAACGACAGTTAATGCTAGAGCACTTTCTTTGTTTGTTTCTTAAAAGTGTTGCATGCGTGAGTTCACCTGTCGGAATGCCTTTGTTTCGCGAAAGATTCCCAAACTTGAAACAATCCGACTCGTTGAATTATTCATTGCATAACTTAAATTTCCACCTTCACGCGCACGCAATTTTTAAGTCTAGCCGAGATGCTACACATAGTGATTGAGGCTTCACATACGCTGGAATTAAGTTGAGAGGGATTCTTTAAACTTTCAGCAACTAATTAAGTTTATTTTGTTCATATTTTGTTGTTTCAAATTAATGTGTTTTTTTTTGTATTTCGACATGCAACGATTTAATTAGTTGTTAATTCTTTAAATGGTTGAAAAAAAAAATTAATTATAAATGAAATTCAAAAATGGATGTTCACACTTATATAACCAAAAATAAACAACAACTTTTTTTTAAATTTGATTTCTGAAATATTGAATTAGGATAAGAACTAAGAATATACCCAGAAATGTCTAGAATGAGGTGGGATTCGAATTCGTAATTTTCAACAAAAAAAAACATTTTTGCAAATTACAAATGAGTTTCCATAAATTTTGATTGGTTTTTTTTTCGCATTTTTTGAATAGAATTTCATACAATTTATCAAATTATTTTTTAATATTTTATATAATTTGTTATTAAATTTGTTCTTTTGAAAAATGTGTAGCTTTTCCTGTTTTTCTACTTTGTTTACAATTTTTTCTTTTTATCATTGTTAGTTTCTTTCGTAAGATTAAAAAAATAGTTTTTTTTGTAAATTTTTCATTTTGCAGAGACATTTACAAATCGATTTTTCACAATAGAAGCAGTGTTCAAAGTATTCGTATAATTATCGCGTACTCGTTTACATAATCACGAGCACGCACGCACAGATTGCACACTGTTTGGAATTGTAAATGATATCCCGTATGTGGGCATTAAAAACGTATAAGCTTAGTGCTAATGATCTGTAATGATAAGTTGTCAGCTGACTCATTGAACGACTTGGAGGAGATTTTTCAATGGGAAAACCCCTTCAAATTACGGGAAGATATTTAAATTTGGGGTGAATTTCATACAAAAACTAAAAATCGGACAGAGATGTTTGAAAAATTAAGTAAACAATTCAATTAAAAGCAGGCTATGATTAAATTGTTCAAATTGGGATGAGAAAACACACGAGATGAATATCTGAACTAGGAAAGTAGAATAATAGAATTAAGATTCAAAACAACATCCCTAATCAAAGTAGGCGCTCCAGTTTCACTGCGAGTAATGACGTAGGTTGACGTCGTCGTCGTCGGTTGCTTCGATATCGGATTAAGTTCTGAAACTTTACTGTCGACTGTGGAATATGTAAAGAAGGTGATTTTAATCGTGGGACCGTATTTATAATCAACAAACCCCGATTAACCACTTTCAATTGTGGGGAGCTGATTCACACACACACTCGCACACGGTTGATTAAGGGTTTTTATCTCAATTATTGATTGTGCCAGTTCGTACGTATGTCTGTAATTAGTCGAAACAATTTTGATGATCTTTCGTTTCGATAGTTGGCGCTGTTTGAATCTTGATTTGCATACTGTTTTTAGGTTTCAGTGAGTTTCTATTAGTGAAAATTTAAATTTTTATTATATTAGGGTAAAGGAAACTATTTTTGAAAAGAAATGTTTTAAATATTTTTGTATATTTAGTTACTCTTCAAAAAATTAAATTTAACAGTTGTTAAAAATAAAGTCATGTTGAAAATAAGTTGATAACCTGTCCGTGTAATGAAGTGCAAATCGAGCTACACAATATCGGTGATTTACATCGCTTTCTTAACGGTCGTGGGAACATTCCGGATTCCGGTTTGGATCATCACGCGCTAGCACCCTTATTTTCTACCATGATTTCTAAATTGATAAACCATTCATGACTCAATGACGTTAATTCCGGAGACAGATTGTTGACCCATGTTGACTATAATATGACAGTGAGGAAGAAAATTAATGCGCTTAACTTGGCCTGGTGATTGATTAGATGTATTAACTAAACATTTTATTTAAATTGCAACAATCTGTAGGATTCATGAAAGTCGTACTTACTTACTTTTTACTTTTTGCTTTTTACTTTTTACTTTTTACTTTTTACTTTTTACTTTTTACTTTTTACTTTTTACTTTTTACTTTTTACTTTTTACTTTTTACTTTTTACTTTTTACTTTTTACTTTTTACTTTTTACTTTTTACTTTTTACTTTTTACTTTTTACTTTTTACTTTTACTTTTTACTTTTACTTTTACTTTTTACTTTTACTTTTACTTTTTACTTTTTACTTTTACTTTTTACTTTTAACTTTTTTAACTTTTAACTTTTAACTTTTAACTTTTAACTTTTAACTTTTAACTTTTAACTTTTAACTTTTTACTTTTACTTTTTACTTTTACTTTTTACTTTTTACTTTTACTTTTACTTTTACTTTTTACTTTTACTTTTTACTTTTACTTTTTACTTTTTACTTTTACTTTTTACTTTTTACTTTTTACTTTTTACTTTTACTTTTTACTTTTTACTTTTTACTTTTACTTTTTACTTTTTACTTTTTACTTTTACTTTTACTTTTTACTTTTTACTTTTACTTTTACTTTTTACTTTTTACTTTTTACTTTTACTTTTTACTTTTTACTTTTACTTTTTACTTTTACTTTACTTTTACTTTTTACTTTTACTTTTTACTTTTACTTTTTACTTTTTACTTTTACTTTTTACTTTTTACTTTTACTTTTTACTTTTACTTTTACTTTTTACTTTTACTTTTACTTTTACTTTTACTTTTTACTTTTTACTTTACTTTTACTTTTTACTTTTACTTTTTACTTTTACTTTACTTTTACTTTTTACTTTTACTTTTTACTTTTACTTTTTACTTTTACTTTTTACTTTTACTTTTACTTTTTACTTTTACTTTTACTTTTACTTTTACTTTTACTTTTACTTTACTTTTACTTTTTACTTTTACTTTTACTTTTACTTTTTACTTTTTACTTTTACTTTTACTTTTACTTTTTACTTTTTACTTTTACTTTTTACTTTTACTTTTACTTTTACTTTTTACTTTTACTTTTTACTTTTTACTTTTTACTTTTTACTTTTACTTTTTACTTTTACTTTTACTTTTTACTTTTACTTTTTACTTTTACTTTACTTTTACTTTTTACTTTTTACTTTTACTTTTTACTTTTTACTTTTACTTTTACTTTTTACTTTTACTTTTACTTTTTACTTTTTACTTTTTACTTTTTACTTTTTACTTTTACTTTTTACTTTTTACTTTACTTTTACTTTTACTTTACTTTACTTTTACTTTACTTTTACTTTTACTTTTTACTTTTACTTTTTACTTTTACTTTTTACTTTTTACTTTTTACTTTTACTTTTTACTTTTTACTTTTACTTTTACTTTTACTTTTTACTTTTACTTTTTACTTTTACTTTACTTTTTACTTTTTACTTTTTACTTTTACTTTACTTTTACTTTTTACTTTTTACTTTTTACTTTACTTTTTACTTTTACTTTTTACTTTTTACTTTTACTTTTTACTTTTTACTTTTACTTTTTACTTTTTACTTTTTACTTTTTACTTTTTACTTTTTACTTTTACTTTTACTTTTACTTTTACTTTTTACTTTTTACTTTTACTTTTTACTTTTTACTTTTACTTTTACTTTTTTACTTTTACTTTTTACTTTTACTTTACTTTTACTTTTACTTTTTACTTTTTACTTTTACTTTTTACTTTTACTTTTTACTTTTTACTTTTACTTTTACTTTTTACTTTTACTTTTTACTTTTACTTTTACTTTTACTTTTACTTTTTACTTTTACTTTTTACTTTTTACTTTTTACTTTTTACTTTTTACTTTTACTTTTTACTTTTTACTTTTTACTTTTACTTTTTCTTTTCAGCAAACATGGATATAAGTTAAAACTTGTAGTTGTGACGTACCTATCTTCCCTCCCTTGGGCAGCCCCAATTGATCTCTGAATGCAACACACGCGGGATGGATCTCAGAGCCCCAAGTGAAATTGAATGGGGATGTTCCTTCCCTTGCGGTCGCGATCATACCTGGGAGACCCAATATCAGCGTGCAACATCAGCCTGCCAGCCTCAACAAAAAAACAACGCCGCCGGGAGTGAACAATAAAAGTCACACTGAAGTCAGCTTATAAATAGTTCCGCGTTGGGCCCGAACCCGGTCAGTCAGAATCAGCATTTGTGTAAGCGAAAAACGGCCTGGACTCGGCATCCCGTCCGTGGCTGGCACCCAGGCCAACAGTAGGCTTTGACCTAAAGCTAGTACAAAAGAGACAAACGCCTACTTGGATCCTTCAAACGAACTTGGATTAGTAGCCACGTGGAACGGCGCGGAGTGGAATTTATTAACAAAGTGCTGTATAACTTGTAATTAGAAAGTACAAAACTCTCAAAACTTCAGGGAGTGCTCCAGAACGGAAAAGAGCTTCAGTCAGAGCACAACAATGAGTCCAGTCCAGTCATCAGTGATACTAACTAGTGTGATAGTTTTAAGTTCTTTGGTTAGCGTGGCGTACAGTGCTTTGCGTAAGTTTGATATGTTATTTAACTATAATTTTGAAATTGTGATTTCGTTAACCTTCTGCATTTCTAACCTCTAGTCGGATTTCAATCTAAATAATCACCAACAATCAAAATTTCTAGCATTTTTAGGATCTTTAAATATCATTTCATTAGAAAGAAGAATTCTTAATTTTTTCACTTGTTTTGAAATGTCACATCCAATTGTTTAACAAAAGTTGTAATATATTAGAGATAATATTTTTAAAAAAAATTCAAGACAGTATTTTCAAAAAATTTAAATCAAGACTAACATTTAAAGTGGGCGTAACATTGAATGTTTAGCCCGTATTCATACCTACAACTTTGCCGAAGACACCAAATCGATCAAAAAATTCCTTCAAAAGATACAGATTTTTGAATATTCAGATCTCATTTTTGTATGGACAGCTGCCAAATTTGTATGGAAAATTATATGGACAAACTATTGATGCAAAATGGCTTCTTTGGGCATACCGAAGGCACCAAAAAAGTTTCAGCCGGATTAAAAAATACAAAAATTAAAATTAAAGAAAAAAAAAAACCGATTCCGTAGAGAACTGCTCAACTAAAAAAAACTCTTGTAAAATGTTGATAAAGTGCACCGTTTTATTCTCAAATCCATGTTTGTGGTGAACGATTTGGAACCTTTTTTAAATTTTTAATATAGTGTCAATTATTGTTCATACCTTTCTACCTTGATTTTTTTTTTCAATTATCTGGCCTTGCAAAGCATGGGTAACACTTTTCAGTGCTTTAAATGTTCGTACTTGCACTTTTGAAATGTTGGTCGTGATTTTGCAATTCAGAAAATATTTATCGAAAAATGCTGAGGAAATTTCTCAGTGGTTTCAATATTTATCATTTTATTTAAGCATTCAATCAAAAAATGGATATGACTCAAAAACGGTGCAATTTTTTAAGCATTTTTTCGGGACAATCGAAAACTCATTAAAAAAATCATAACAAGGCTGTAGTGAAAAAGACGCTTTGGCTCTACAAACATTTATCAAAAAATGTAAAAATACATTGGGGTAAAGTTTGATTTTTTTCGGTTATTCGGATTTCGGAAAAAACAATGTGAAACTAAAAAGGAACCTGATTTTCGAACAATTTCATGGTATTTTGGTTTGGACAGGCCCCAAATTTTTATGGAGTATCCAGTGTTTGAAACACTTTCATCAATAAAAAATAAAAACAAAAATCGATTTGTGAAAAGGTTGCCAACTGAAAAAAATCAGTAAAATCCTTATCTTATCTTTTTTTTTCATAAAGAATTAAAACAGATTTTCAATCAAATGAATTGATGTTTCAATCAAAATTTGAATTGATGTTTATAATTTTATTTTACATGTTTTGTCGAACTTCTCAAAACGCTAGAAAAGTAAAATGCAAAGTTAGAAAAAAAAAACACAATTCAGCAGCGTTGTTCTCGCAGCATACTCGTGGCTGAAATGATGACCGTGTGAAAAAACCAACTCAGTTACTAATAACACTTTTTTCTCTCTCTCTATGCGCTACAATTTCAAGTTCATGGTCGGGGAGGCCCACTAAGCTAGACGAATGTTTTAAGTTGGCGAAGTTGGAATTTGTTTTTGTTTTTTTTCTAGATATTATTTTTCTAGTGTAATTGACCATTTAAATTTTTTTATCGATTTTGTTCACACCCTTTTCTAAAACCAGTCAAAAATAAAACGTTTCTTATAACATTTTCCAGCCAGCCAGTTCAAATTGTGCTCCCGCAATGACCCCAAGGTGGAGCAGTGCATCATCAGCGCGGTGGACCACATCCGCAAGAACCTGGCCGAGGGCGATTTCGGCGAGGGCTTCGACGTGCCCAAGCTGGAGCCGCTGTACGTGGAGCAGATGAAGATGCAGCGGGGTCAGGACTTTCAGGCGGTTTTCAACAAGGTGAACGTTTACGGCGCCAGCACGTTCAAAATCGATCGGTTGCAGTGAGTGGAGGGAGTTTTAGGGGTTGATTTTTGAGATTGGTTGTCAAAAAGTAAAATTTGTCATTTTAGGTCTAAACCATCGAATTTATCTTTTGACCTGGTCACGAGCATACCGAAGCTTAACTTTACGGGAAAATATTCGCTGAAAATGAAACTGCTGTTCTTGGAATTGCAAGGAAAGGGAGACATCAAGGGGATGTTGAGTAAGTACTTTTGAGTGAATTAAGATATAAACGAAATACGAAGTGGATGTTCATAACTTGATTGTGCTATTTTAGTGCCCTATACAATCATGCCCCGGTTTTGCACGCCTCGGTTTTGCACTGCCCCGGTTAAGCACGGCCCAAACCGTAATGAAAAATCATGCAAACTTCAAAAAATTATAGTGTTTTGGAATTGGGCTGATGTCAGCTAGCCATTTGCACTTAAAATTACACAAAAATACTTATCAAATATAAAATGATCGGGATTTTTTCATACATCTCAAATGTAATTTTTTCAAAACGCTATATTTATTTACAAAACTAGGTATTTTCGAAAAAACTCAAACTTCCTGTTTTTTATAATATCAGTATTAAATGTTCGGGATTTTTTCATAAATTTCGAATGTCTTCGCAACATTTTTTGAAATCGCTAAAATTTTTCACAAAACTACGTTTTTTTTTTGAAAAAAAAAAACAAACTCAATGTTACAGTTTTTTTACAATATTAGTAAATTCCGAATAAAATAACATTATTTTTGAAAATACTCAAAATTTTCACAAAGCTACGTTTTCAATTTTTTTCAAAATTCAATTTTAAAATTTGTTACATTCGAAATGTTTGATAAAAATCCAATAATTTGATACCCATATTGTGAAAAATTTAAATTTTGGGTATTTTTTCAAAATACGAAGTTTTGTAAAAAAAAAATGAGTATTTTCAAAACATTGTATAATAACTTTCGAACGTATTACAAAATCCCGATGGTATGATATCCATATTGTAAAAAACTTTCAATTTGAGTTTTTTTTCGAAAATACGTAGTTTTGTGATATTTTTGAGTATTTTGAAAAAAATATGACTTCCGATATGCATGAAAAAAATTCGATCATTTGGTACCCATATTGTGAAAAACTGAAATTTTGAGTATTTTTTTTTTCGAAAATACGTAGTTTTGTGATATTTTTGCAATTCATGAAATTATTCCGATCATTTGATATCCATATTGTTAAAAATTGAAATTTGGAGTATTTTTTCGAAAATACGTACTTTTGTGGAAATTTTGAGTGTTTTCATAGTTTTTTTTTTACATACATTACATGTATTGTTATTATTCATACATTACATGTATGGAAAAATCCCGTTCATTTGATACCCATATAGAAATAACTGAAATTTTGAGTATTTTTTCAAAAATGCGTAGTTTTGTAAAAATAGTATTTAAAAAAATGGTTTCGCATTTTAAATGTATGAAAAAAACAAACTTAATCCACCTATGTGGTTGATGCCTTCCTCACTTTATACCAACAATGTGTAATATTGGTTTGGACACATATTTCAGCTATTTTTTTTAGGTCCAGAAAAATAAGTACACAGATTTTTTTTTTCGATGCCACTATCCACTGCGACCAGGAATTAGATCTATTGCGGACTTGCAATTCTATTTATAGAATCACAAAGGCTTCTTCTGTTATTAGGCAGATGGGACACGCACACACGCTATTGTTGAGCGAGTGTGTCGAGCGATCCACTGCCGTAACTCGCCGCCGAAGAGGTTTGAATGTTTTTCAATCCTCTTTGGCTCCTTTCCACTCTGTACTGTCCAAATGTATCGCTAGAACCGAAGTGCACATTTTACGTTTACTTATACCCAGCTTGCCCTTGAATTCTGGTTTCTGAAAAACTCGTCCCTTCAAAGCACTTTTTGCGATCGGGCCGTGGAGCTCTGCAGGGCAATTATACAGAGAACAGTTGGTCCTTATACATGTGAAGAGTACAGGGGAAAGGATGTGCCGAGCCATGTGGGTTTGAAACCACGACCTTCCGCTCATAAAGCGAAACCTGTAACCATAAGACCACAGGAGCTCGGCACAGATACAATTTAAGTTGTCATAACTCGAGACAGGGTTGCCAGATTTTCAATTATGTGGACTCCTTGGAAAGGTCTCTCGATTACCTAACCAATGATGGGTCGGATGATGAATCCGGACATCTTTTGCATGCATTTAAGTAAGATCCGGCTTCAAAAAAGTACATAAATATCACTTAAGTGGTCATAACTCGAGACAGGGTTGCCAGATCTTCAATGTTGTGGACTCGTCGGAAAGGTCTCTTGATAAACTAACCAATGATGGGTCGGATGATGGATCCGGACATCGTTTACATGCATTTAAGTGAGATCCGGCTTCAAAAAAGTACATAAATATCACTTAAGTGGTCATAACTCGAGACAGGGTTGCCAGATCTTCAATGTTGTCGACTCGTTGGAAAGGTCTCTTGATTACCTAACCAACGATGGGTCGGATGATGGTTCCGGACATCGTTTACATGCATTTAAGTGAGATCCGGCTTCAAAAAAGTACATAAATATCACTTAAGTGGTCATAACTCGAGACAGGGTTGCCAGATCTTCGATGTTGTGGACTCGTTGGAAAGGTCTCTTGATAACCTAATCAACGATGGGTCGGATAATGGATCCGGACATCGTTTACATGCATTTAAGTGAGATCCGGCTTCAAAAAAGTACATAAATATCACTTAAGTGGTCATAACTCGAGACAAAGTAGCCAGATCTTCAATGTTGTCGACTCGTTGGAAAGGTATCTTGATTACCTAACCAACGATGGGTCGGATGATGGATCCGGACATCGTTTACATACATTTAAGTGAGATCCGGCTTCAAAAAAGTACATAAATATCACTTAAGTGGTCATAACTCGAGACAGGGTTGCCAGATCTTCAATGTTGTGGACTCGTTGGAAAGGTCTCTTGATTACCTAACCAACGATGGGTCGGATGATGGATCCGGACATCGTTTACATGCATATAATTGAGATCCGGATATATGTGAAAACACATTTTTATACATAACTTTTGAACTACTTATCGAAACATCAAACAATTCAATAGCGATGTATGGGACCCTAAACCAAGTCGAATGCAACTGGTTCGATCAAAATCGGTTCAGCCAGTGCTGAGAAAACTTGGCAAGATTTTTGAACACATACATACACACACATACACACACACAGACATTTGTTCAGTTTTCGATTCTGAGTCGATATGTATATATGAAGGTGGGTATTCGAGCTTTTTATAAAAAGTTCATTTTTAGAGCAGGATTATAGCCTTACCTCAGTGAGGAAGGCAAAATACAGGATCATTTGATACTCATATTGCAAAAACAATTATTTGAGGTTTTTTTTTCAAAGTTAAAATTGCATTTTCAAAATACAGGAAAAATACGTATTTTTGTGAAAATTTTCATAATGGCGATGGATAGCTGTCACCATCCCGATAGCCAAAATCCCATAAGCTCTGTGCATCAGTTATGCACGCCTCGGTTGACTGTACCTCAGGTTTAGTGCCCTTATAGATTCCATACAAATTGCCATATTAAGTTCAAAGGTGAAATCTTTAAGGGCACTAAATCTAAGGTATAGGGCACTAAATAGCACTAAATGAGCAGCAAAATCAAACTGATGACATTTGTAACACTGACCTACAAAAATTGACAAGAATGATTGCGCAGGCTCAACTCGAGGGGACACATGAAGTTTGGGGTCCCCAGAAATACGTACACTTTAAATTTTCCAAAAATATTCGGCCAGGGCCGAATGGTTTTCCTCCAACGTCATTTCCATTTGGCACTGTCTAAATATTTTTGAAAAATTCAAATTGTACGTATTTCTGGAGACCCCAAACTTCATGCTTCATGAACAACATGAAATAGTAGTTTGAAAATGGCTTGAAATGAATTTACAAAATAAAAATGCATATTTTTTCAAAAGATTAAAACTGCATCGTTCTCTGTTTCTGTCTACTGCAAGTAGGTATTTATTTTCTCGTTGCATTCTGCAATTTTCAACGAAAGTACAATATTAGCATGTTTGTTAGCGTGTCAAATTTCACACTACACGTCGTTCCATGTGAGATCATCTGCCTTTTACTTTTTGTTTATCCTAATAACAGGTTGTTTACTGACAATTAGTCTCATGAAGTCAACTTTAAAAATGACAAATATTGATATGTTCATGTATTTTTTAAATTTATTGATGAGTTTTTTGCGATTTTTATATTTATTCCAGCCAATACAAAGCTGTCTATTAAAATCCGTGGCTATACGGAGACCAACAAGTCCGCCGCCAACGGAACCGCTACCAACGGAACCGCCACAAACGGAACCGCCACAAACGGAACGGACAGCAAGCAGTACGTGCGGTTCAACCGGCTCGGCATTCGGTTGAAGATCGAGGGCGGTAGGTTCCAGCTGGACAATCTGTTCAACGGCGATCCGGTGCTGGGCCAGGTCGGCAATCAGGTCATCAACGACAATTCGCGGCTGTTTTTGGACGAGCTGATTCCGGGGCTGGAGCGGAACCTGAGTCGGTTGTTCACGGAGATTGTTAACAACTTGCTCAGGACGGCCACGATTGATGAGATGTTTCCCGAGAAGGTCTGATGAAGAGGATTTTGGAGAAGTTGATGGGGGTGGTCCCAGTTGGACTAGGACCGCTGGAGAGTGTCTTACGCTTGCATGTTTAATTGTGATTTATGTTGTATTTGTCTACGTACAATTTATGAAAAAGTAAATTTTGTGCAATTTTTTAGCTGTTGTTTTGATTTCAAATACACGTTTATCTCATTATCATTAGTTAGTGGCTCCACCTGATATTTGTCACGTACAACAGCTCCCATAAAATCTCCATGTCATTATAAAGGAAAATCTACTAAGTAATAAATTACCCTTCTCGCTGGGACTAGATCAGAAACATAATAATTATCTGTCTCCTTAGGAGACAAGTTGTTCCAGAGAAGTTACTTAATCCCCGGAGAACCGGTTCCACGTGGCTGGCGCTTTATTGACAGCCGGCTACCGTGACCAGACAGAGGGATTTCCCCGTTTTTTATGTTTTCAACTCTCTTCAAAACACATTCCTTAAACAATCACGTGATTCCTGTCGTGTTTCCAAGTGGCGATGACTAGTCAGGTTTAAATTCTCTCATTTGGAACAGTTTTAAGTATATCTGTTCAGCAATAAGGAACCATCATCTTGAGAAATCTAAAAATTATGTATAGAATTCATTCTAGTCGAGTTTCGCGCAAAAAATGGTAATTTCCAGAATCCACTTACACAACTTTTGCATAAAGAGGGGGCTCATCCATTTGACAGAATCGGCACGTTCTGGTTAAATTCCTATAGCAAATCATTTTAATCGGGAAGGAGGACCGACCGACATGACTTGAATCGCTCGCAGCCGACAAAAATTCTAATGCAATTTCGACCAGTTAGTAGAGCAAAGTAGAAGAAGAAGAAGAAGGTAGAGAAACACCTGAGCAAAGAGTTAGTTAAGCCAGCCACGCGGTGTTGAGCGATATGTTAATGTGAGAATTTAAAATAGATTCATGAATGAACGGCTGGTTCCGTAGCTAATGTGATTTACTGAGTTTATTTTTTGAAATTATAATGAAATTGTTCAAGTGTGAATGTTTTGCAAAGATTGTAGGTAAATAACTAATATGAATTCGGTTTCTTAACGTTTGCAATTTTGTTACTCAATGTCTTACAAAAAGAAAAAAAAAATTTTTTTGATTATTTATTAGAATGTCTCGTAGACAATGGTCGATTTTTCAGAACAAGGTTTTCTTGCCTGCGTTTACGCTAAAAAACTCCTTCTTTTTTAAATTTAGATTTTTATAATTTTGTTTCTCCACTAGTATTTTAACAAACCAACGCAAAAGCGTTAAAATTGAGAAAATAGCTTCTGTGAAATTTAGACCGTTTTAAACCAGTGTTGAGGATGCTGTATCTTTTGATTTTGATAGAAACAAGATAGCACCACAAATTTCTTCGGGAATGTTTTAGAGGAAAATTCTAAATTTTAATGCTGTTGTGTTGGTTTGCGAATTCATTTCAAAATAAATGTAACAAAAATCTGAAAGCAAAAAGGTAGATTTTCCCATAAAAAATTTCCAAACAAAATTAAAAAGAAACGCGCAATTGATTGACAGAACCAATCAATCCCAAATTTCAAGAGTTTGGTTTGTGGCCAAAAAGGCACCAAAAAAATTTTGTTCTGGTTCGATTTTAACATTTAAATAAAATCCTTATAACGACAAACCAGTCTAATATTCATTGACGCAAAATCAAATCGATGTTAATCAAATGATTACACAGCTAATTATTGACTACATGTACGAATATTTTTCTGTATTCAAGTAAGATATTAGTTAAAAATATAGCTAGAAATTCGGCCCAGCCTGTATCGTTAGATATTTAATGAAAATATATATAGACACTAACATAAATTATGTTTAATTAAAAAATGTTTTGTTAAAACCCATAATAATTTGCTGCATGTAAAAATATTTCGGTTGATACAACGAAAAAAAAAAATGTAAAAAATATTTGAAAAATATGGTCTGTTTTTTTACAGAATATTTCACAATTTTTCAGCTAAAAACAAAAAAAGTTAATTTTCTGAAAAAAATATTCTAGCAGTCGACTGCTAGAATTTTTTTCGGCCATTTCACAAACAAAAATGGCAATTCCAACTATTTTATTAGTTACTTTTAGTTACTGGTGGTCAGCAATTTCGGGTAAACAAAATCAATAATCGTTTGTTGAAAAAAAGCTACACAGCAAAAAATCCGATGGTAAAATCGCATGCAACAGCATGCACATCATTCGTCAAAAAGACACTAAATATTACACGCTGCATGTACAATTTTTATAAACACAAAAGAAAGTTGCAACCGACGGGATTCAAACCCAGCACCAACAGTAACGACTGGCGCCTTAGCCCGCTCGGCCATCAGACCGATGAAAAAAGGAACGGATTAAAGTATATATGAGCTTGACATTTCGGTCAAGTAGGTTTCCCATACTGATGGGCTACATATTTCAGGATGTAAAATCACATAAAATTGCATAAAATAATGCAATATTTATTTTACACTAGGGTCTTTTACACGCAGCTGGATTACTACTTTTTTAGCTGTGTGTGTGTGTGTAAAAAATTGACCCATACTTTTAGTTAAATCAACCAAGATTTTCTTAGATTTGCCCTGGCTGGTCTCTCCGTGTAGGAGTTTGAACAGATTTTATGTAAGGAAAAAATAAATTATGATCACATATTAATTTAATTTCTAAAAGTGTGTAAAATTACATATTTTGATGTGTAAACTACCTTTTCCACATTAGTTTAGATAAAATTATGAAGAAAGACAGATAGAACTAAAATTTTCACCCATAAAAAAATGTTTCACTATAATTGGAATCACAACATACAATAAAATAATAATGGCTACACGCCATCATATCTATTAAAAAACTTTTTTGTTTCTATTTTGTAAAAAGCACTCATTGAAATAATTTTGTTTACTTTTATTAACAATCGTAATGCACGCAGAAAAAAAACCTCATGGTAATCTTACATCTGAGAATGGGTACATCTTTTATTCCAGAAAAAAAGGTTTAATTTTTGCTCTGAAATTTCACCACTATTCTGGTATAATGTTTACATTGAGGTAAAATTACAGAATTCAGGAGGTAAGGTTCAATACCTTCTAAATTTACACAATTTTGTACTATACACTTACTTTCATTTTGATTTTTGAAGGTTGTGAAAATTGCATTTTAGAAAAAAAAACTTTTTATAGTTTGCTTGTACACAATCAGTGTCAATACAAAATCACTGGTCGATTTTGATTTCGATAATGAAGATGAAACCAGCATAAGTTTTGAATGATGTAAATTTACATCTTTTCCGGGTTTTTTTTTTTCTTATCACCGCTTTATTATTGAATAGCTTTGCAAATTGAGGAATTTTTAGCTATTTTCATGTAAAATCACACATTTGCGTGAATATTCGTAATTTTACATACGAAACTGAGTAAAATTATACCACTGAGGTAAAATGTTCATCCTTTTCTATGTAATTTTATTTTTTACGCATTAATTTTGGTTGAAACATCATAATTACAACCCCTGAAATTTTCTAATTCGGCATATGCTTTACTTTCTTTTTCTGTGTGGAAACTGCTCTGTCATCCCTTATTGAAAATTACCTGTGATGAGTGTAATGACATCGTTACTGATTGCAGCTTTCACGCTTGTGATCAAAGCGCGATGAGTAGTCAAATGCTCGGGAGGCCGACATTTTCTAATTTGAAATGCGCGTAAAAAATGTGGCTTTTCCGTTTTTTTATTATTATGGTTTATTCGAAATAAAGATCATTTAGAGATATTAGAACCTAAATTTTATTTTTGCTTACACTAACGTGTTTCAAGTATGTACATGACTACTAATGAGTAAAAAGTTACGAAATCACTAAGGCTTAACAACTCATTAGAGTATTAGGATTTGTGACGTCTTTCTAAAAGAAGTTATATCAGAATTGGTTAAGTAACGATTTTCGAAAGATGTATTTAAAAAATCTGTTAAAATCGAACAATAGGACAAAGCTTTGTCGATATCCCGGAACATCCAACTTGCGCTAACAATGAACAATCAATTTGAGCAAACTAATCCAGCAGGGAGCCAACGCCGTCGATTAAATTGTAAACTTGAGCATGTCATGCTTCTTCCTTCCAGCTTCATCGTTACAGCTGAAACCTTTTCGCCGGCTAATCTAACGCGTTAGACAACAAAAGCACGAAAAATTCTACGTTCTACACGTCGATCATCTTCGGCCGCTGTTCTGGCGTTTCGCCGGTTGGGGTGTAGATTGTATAAATATAGCGGCGTTCGACGTCTCGTCAAATCAGTCTGTTTGCGGTAATTAAGGTGGTCAGTTCGTGGTCAGGTGGTGGTGCGCGGAGTGCGATCCAAACTCGCGTGCAGGTCCTTAAACGCAGATAGTGGCAGATCCTTTCGTGGAGTAGTGTAGTGGAGTTGATTGCCGGGGACCGGTTTTAAGGGCTAGAACTTACAGTGACAAATTTCTCGAGAAACTAAACGACGATGAAGCACGTGGTGGCCGGTTGCATGCTGCTGGTGGTGCTGAATCTAGGGTTCAGCTACGCCTATTTGGGTGAGTTTAGTAGGTGCACGCTGGCAGAGTGGCGCATAGTGCACAGTGCGCGTAGTGGTGGGACGACCTTTGCATGGACTGATTGTGCGTGAGAGTACCAGCGATTGATCTCCTTCGTGAAGTGTTGTGTAATGGAATGTTGCGATGTCTAGGATGTGGGACAGGTGCGAAATGTAGTTCAGTGACAGTTTACAACAGGTGGAATCAATGGAGAAAGAAACAAATCTATCTTGTAAACCAGCTGATTCAAATTTGGATTATTGTGGGTTTGATGGTTTGAAATGTTTTTTGTGAGGCCAAATTCCGACCAAATAAAAGTTTAAAGACCACGATTGAATTATACAACAAAGAAATGTAAACAAGAAAAATCTAAAAGTTACTAAAAAATATGAAACACGCAGAATTGGCATGATTGGTAGATCTACTTATCTATGCAGATAAGACTTTATTCAGTTGTTAAAAATTTTAGGTATTTTATGGCTTTTGTGTTAAATGTCGAGAAAAAATAATGAAAAATTAAGTGTACACTTAATAGTAGTTTATTTTCAGCTCGAGTCGTACATTTATCCAACGAGGTTCACCGAGTTATCCAGTCAAATTAGTAGAACTTTTCATCATTTATTTTGAAAAGTGTTGCTATTCGATTCTGTTAGTTTTGGTACAGAAAAGCAGAATTCCGTAGTTCAATAATGACAGGAAAAGTACAGTCATCCCACATATTCGGAACACCCACAAATTCGGAACACTTTTGTGATAATTTGTCAATAGCATGCCAAATGCATCTTTTCTGTCTACGCTACTATTTTTAGGACCTTTATTTGGACATTATCTTGCTATTTCACTAGTAAAAGTATTTTTAAAACAAAAAAACTGCTTTTCAAGACAATTTTATCCAAAACACTGCCTCCAAATTCCCTATTCCATAATTGTGGGACGTTATTCTGCCTCCCACAATTGTGGAACACCTGAATTCAACTAATATTTTCCCAAAAAAGTTATCAGACCATTCATAAAACATAACTAAGCTTGAGTTTCATTAGTTTCAGTGTGTGTATTCATTATTTTGTAAAAAATAAGTACTCCTAGAGAAAACCAAAGTTTGTTTACATCCGTAAGAAAAAAGTGTTCCGAATTTGTGGATTTCAAGGGTCAATGTTTTTCTCTGAAAACTTGATATAAAACGTAAAAAATTACAGCCGGTCAATACATCAATCGGAAGATTTTAAGAAAAGCTAACACTTGAAGGTAAAAGCAAATCATTATGGGTCCTTTTAAAACTCCGGTCTTTTTAAAGAACCATTCCAAGACGGAATGATGTTTAAACCTTTGTCTCTTTTTTCAATTTCATAAATATAATTCACTGAATTTCCAATAAATTGTGGTATTTAATATGTTTTTGAGAACTTAAAATGTATTTTCAAATATTTTTTAATGCAAAAATTGTCAAAATTGTCCCAAGGTGTACTTTTTCAAGTAATTAAGGATAAAAATGGTAAGATAAAGAGAGCATATTTCCCGTCACTTTGAGAGCTGAATCGACAAATTTCATTGGAGGGTCTATTGTAACTTTCTCATCAATATACATTGCAAGACTCTCAATAGGATTTAGGCCAATAATTGAACACTACTTAAAAGTTTTCAAATACTTAATTCCAGTTTTCAAGGTTTCTTTGAAATTACACCAGAAGTAAAGTTACATGATTTTCTAAACAGAACAGAAAAACTTAACAGGAATCTTTCAATTGCACAACTGGTCGATAAGATACATTAAAAAACAGAAATTTGAACATTTCAAAATGCTCAACTTGGAAAATTTCACAAAAAAACTATTAAATAGTCTGCAAGAATTTGTAAATAATGGCCCCATTAAACCAAGGCATTTCAAGATTTTATCGATTAAATCAGAATTTAGAAAAAAGTTCGCAGAATATTTTCTTAAAATGAATTTTTGCAGAAAAAAACACAATTTCTTTAAATTAATTGAAATTTTCTCCAAAATCATATATTTATGATTGGGTGCTCTGTAGTGTGTCCCAAAAAAGGTGATTTGTCGGAAACCTTCGGGCTCACCCGGATTTCGATAGGTTTTGCCTCAGAAACAATCGTTATCGTATAGAACTCGTGATTTGCAATTTATTGAAAAATGGTCTGTTTGCATAAAAATAACATGTGTTGTTCTAAAACCTTGAAGAATTAGTTCAAATTGTCCCATATTTAAATTTGAATCATAGTTAGAGTCCTACCAATAATGTTCGGTATTCATATTGGTCCAGGAAGTCGTCATTTTTCATTGGCAACATGTTGAAGTTGGAAAAATGATTTTTTTTGTCTGAATTTTTACGAATTTCTCTCAAAACTACCGAACATTATTGGCAGGACTCCTAACTATGATTTAAAGTTAAATACGGGGCAATATGACCGCATTTTTCTAGGTTTTAGAACAAAATATGATATTTTTTTATGAAAACAGACCATTTTTCAGTAAATCGCAAATCGCGAGTTCTAAACGATTTTCTAGAATTTTTTGTTGTATGAAAAAATTGTTCCTCAGGCAAAAATCTATCGAAATCCGGGTAAGCCCGAAGGTTTCCGACACATTGCCATGTTTGGGACACACTAGTGCTCCCCTTCAAATTATTCGACCGTTTAGTTTAGAGTAGAAACCTTGTCATAGAGGCCACTAAGATTTTTTGGTTTTCTAGCAAATGTTTTCGTTTGAGTTTTTTTTCATATAATTTATAAAAATATAAAAACACTAAAAATTACACCATGCTTTAAAATAGCCTTTCATCAACAAACAGCCGCTCATTTTGAGCGAAAATGAGTCATTTTTGAGTAAAGTGATTCATAATAAGACAATGATTTTTTTTGAAGACTTGACTTGAATTAGACAACATGCCTTTTAATTTTGTTGTTAAATGTTTTATTTACTAAACAGTTAAGTCTTTAATTAATTTTTAAAAGCGATTTCAATCTCAAATTCAAATCAATTGATTTTTATTATGATTTCAAATGATCTTTTGAGTAACATTTTAAAACTTAAGTGTAATAGATTCAACAATTGAACATATGATTTTGGTGTTATATTTGCTACGATTTTGGTTTTAAATTTGGTTTATTTAACCCACCGGCACTCGCGTACGTGTACTTTGTACACACTTTGTAACGACACTTGTAAGAAAGGCCAAAACACACGACTCTCCAAAGGTTTAATGCTCGTACTTACTTATTCTAATAATTCTTGTGCTGTAAAATTTTTCAATATCACATTTTAAACAAATAACAATTTGTTTCTTACTGCTTGCTCAATTTTATTACAGTTATTAGATCTCCCAAGGAAACGACTGCCAACAATTTGATTTACAAACGAGATAAACAATAAGAAGCTTCCACTTTGTACATCGTGCTTAACATAGACGTCATTGACAGCGTAACATTGGCGAGACAGCACGTACAAAACATTGTTAATAAAATGTGGGAAAATATTGATTATAACATTCTTTACACACTGTAATCACCTTCAGTTGCGATGTGGGAACCAATCCATCAAAACGGAAAGATAACCCGAAATTATTCGTTTTAAGTTTAGTAAAAATAATATAACCTTCAAACAAACTTCAATTTGAGAGTAAGGATGTTTGCGCAATTTAGATGCTACAATTAAAACAAACAATAGTAATTTTCACAGAATGTAAATTTTCTCGCATGATTAAAATCAAAGTGGTTAACGATTAATCGACCATGACATGCTACGATCGACAAGTGTGTCGTGAAAGGAGTTAACGTGACCTCCTCAAAACAAGTGACCAGGTTGGGTCCACAACCCAAATTAACCTTCTCTACCTTGAAAATGTTTCCACCCCTCTAACGGTTTATTGAACCATCTTACCCCAAGGTTTCCTCAATTCCATGACCTTGCTTTACCCTAACAAAACCAACCAGACCGAGTGGCACCCGTTTTTTAAGCAGGCTCTGGCGGCTTTTTACGATGATGCGGAAGAACGCTGGTGGAAGAACTTCGCCGTGGCTACCGGCTAGAACAAGTGTTAAAAATTCACACGTGCCTGCCTACGCCAACGTCCATCAATTCCTCAACTCACTCAACTTATTATATTGCTCGCACGCAAGATTCCTATCTGCGAACCAAATCACGATACCCTGGCGACCTGGCCGTTTAGCACCACCAAGCTCATTAGAACCCTAATTTGAACATTTAGATTAAATCTGGAGGTGCGTTTTAAGACGCTATTTGGAGCCGGATGTAACGGCACAAACAAAAACAAATTTAACACGTGAGCAAAATTTTACTTTGATTGAGGTGAGAAAATCGCACCTAATGTACACAAAAACAACCGCAACTTAGTAGGCCGGTAGTCGCTGCTTAGTAACGCTACGTTAGCTTCACGCAAGAGTGTCTGACGTGCGTAATCTACTTTAAGGCGATTTAGCAACTAAGAAGCCAGATGACTCTCTCTATCATCAAGTTGACCCGTAATTAGAATTTAAGTACACACTTCTGGAAGAAACATGTTTCATAATCCCGACTTGCAAATCAGTGATGCCTGAAGGATGATATAAGACAAAATTGGCGAATAAACACGGGGTTCGTGTCCGCAGCTCGTTAGCACCGAAATTCCCATAAAGAACAAGTTGATGAGATGTCAATATTATTTTTGACCGTCAAAAATTCCCGGAACGCAAAGAGCGTGTCCGGCGAACGGAGGATGTTTCTGGATATTGGTTATGAAAGGGATCCGTCGAAGACCTTGAAGTGATTAGACCGTAATTGAGTAATTCTGGAGGTTGTAAAAACAGTTTGTTTGGTTAATAGCTTTTGCAGTTTTTGTTTCATTTAGATGAGTGGCACTCAACCTTAAATTGCATTGTTATCCGAGCATTCGTTGGTGAAGGTTGTCTGAATCAACATGACTCGTCGCGTCCCGGCGCAAAACGCCGGCAATATTGCCCTACCTGCGGCTCAAGCAGGCAAAAAAGTGGGAATTTCCAAAAGGAAGGTTGAGGCCTCAACTGATGGCCAAAAACCGGGAATTTCCAAAAGGAAGGTGCTTTTGGAAGTGACATCGAACAGCAAAAAGACGAAAAAGAGCGACGGTACTGTACCGATGGATGAGGAGGAGGAGAACTCTTCGTCGCACGAGGAGCAGCTATTGAAGAACAACAAGTTTGCTGGACTGCCTGACGAGGACCAGGTAGCGGAAGCAAAGGAGAATGAAGTGAAACAGCGAAAGGAGAAACTGCCTCCTTTTTATGTGAGGCAATCAGCAGCAACGATCGACTTTCGTGCGGGGCTGGTTGAACTCATCAAGTCTGGGAAAGTCCTAGGCAACATTCGTCTGTGTCAGGACGGATTTAAGGTGCTGGTGCAATCCAGGCAGCACTATCAACTGGTCAAGGATTACTTGACCGAAAACGAGGCGGAGTACTTTACCCATGATGTCGTCATGGATAAGCCGTACAAAATCGTCGTCAGAGGTCTGTACGACATGCCAGTGGAGGAATTAGCTGCCGAGCTAAAAGTTTTGAAACTGGATGTGTTGGCCGTGCACAAAATGAGCCGACGCAACAAAGACATCAAGTACCGTGACCAGCTCTACCTGCTGCATTTGGCTAAGGGATCGACGACGCTTCCTGAGCTGAAGGCAATCCGAGCGGTTTTCAACATTATCGTGTCGTGGGAGCGATACCGACCAGTGCATCGTGACGTCACACAATGCTTCAACTGCCTGGGCTTTGGGCACGGAGGTAAGAACTGCCACCTGAAGCGTCGTTGCGCCAAATGTGGTACCGATGCGCACATCACATCCCAGTGCATCCAAGATTCGCTGGTGAAGTGCCTCAACTGCAACGGTGAGCACTCGTCAACCGACCGAAAGTGCCCCAAGAGAGCTGAGTTCGTGAAAATTCGGCAGCAAGCATCGACGAAGAATCAGCCTCAGCGTCGTAGAACTCCTCCAGCCCTGGTGGAGCAAAATTTTCCACCTCTTCAACCGCGACGCCAGGTCCCGAACTTGGCACCGTTGCCGTTGGATCCCAGGAAGAGAGCTGAGATGAATCATCCACGGCCGGGTTCCAGCCAGGAGCCGAGACCGCCACCACCGGGCTTCAGCCAGGAGCCAAGACCAACCCAAGAACCAGCAGTTGAGGAAAATGGTAATGATCTTTACACCTCAACCGAACTCCTCAATATTTTCAAACAGATGTCCGCTGCACTGCGTGGATGCAAAACCAAGACCCAGCAGATTGAAGTGCTGACCTCGTTCGTCATCCAGTATGGATCGTAGGTCCCTCAAGCTGCTGAATTGGAACGCTTGCTCCATTAGGAGGAAGAACTTAGAGCTGGTGGATTTTCTTCGCGAGAAGGAGATCGACGTAGCTGCCATCACGGAAACTCATCTGAAGCCCGGTGAAAAAGTTTATCTGCAAAACTACAAGATCGCGACGCAGCTCGATAGGACCACCTCTGGAGGAGGAGGTGTGCTTGTCGCTGTTCATCGTGATCTCAAGCCACGCCGGCTGCCACACTTTAAGCTGGACATCATCGAGGCCGTTGGAGTGGAAATTCCCACTTCGGTTGGCCCAGTACTCTTCATTGCTGCATACTGCCCACGTCAGGTGAATTCCAGAGATGGTTCAGCAGCAAAACTGAAGAGCGATATCCAGAAGCTGACACGGCGGAGCGCAAAGTACATCATCGCTGGTGACCTCAACGCGAAGCATGAAGTTTGGGGCAACAGCAGGAGGAATCGGAACGGAGTGATTCTGCACAACGATCTGCAAAACGGATACTACAACGTTGTGAGTCCGGATCGTCCAACGAGGGTGGCTCGGTCTGGGAATCACTCAATCATCGACTTCTTCATTACCAATATGGCTGAGAACGTGGCTCATCCTGAGGTGTTTGAAGAGTTGAGTTCTGATCACTATCCGGTGGTTGTGGAGGTTGGAGCTTCCGTTACTCCGCAGCGGCAACCAACCCGGAAAGATTACCACAACGTTGACTGGCAGCAGTTTCAGCAAGTGGTCGACAGCAACATCGACTATGATCAACACCCGGAAACTTCTGCCGATATTGATCGTTCGCTGGAGGTGATCCAGCAGGCTATCAACCAAGCAGAGGCTGCCAACGTTCGGGAGGTTCCTGTTAATTTTAAGGTAACTGATATTGACGTAGATACTAAACACTTGATTAGACTTAGGAATGTTTATAGGAGACAATATCAACGGACTGGGGACTATGACAAAAGATTTCAGTTAACAATTTGAACAAAATCATACAAGACCGACTTGACAATATCAGAAATCAAGAATTTTCAAAACATGTAAGCCAGCTTGGGAATTATTCAAAACCATTTTGGAAACTTTCAAAAGTTCTTAAAAACAAACCAAAGCCTATTCCTCCTCTTATTGTTGAGGATTCTCCTTTGATTACATCCGAGGAAAAGGCAAATGCACTTGGGCTTCATTTTGTTAGTTCACATAATCTTGGCGCTTCCATGACCAGCCGTAAAGAAACATCAGTTGCCAATAGTATTTCAACAATCAATGACTCTACCTTTGAATTTCCTGCAGATTCCCATGTTTCTGGTGAGGAAGTCAAAGTTGCAGTTAAACAAATGAAAAATATGAAAGCTCCAGGCTTTGATAACATTTTAATCTAGTGTTGAAAAAACAGAGTGATCAGTTCTTTCAACATCTAGCCAATATTTTCAATAAATGTTTGCAACTTGGTTACTTCCCCACCAATTGGAAACTGGGCAAAGTCATACCAATTTTGAAGCCTCAAAAGATCCAACATCGCCAACAAGTTATCGTCCCATTAGTCTTTTGAGTAGTCTGTCCAAACTCTTTGAGAAGGTCATCTATTCAAGGCTTTTGGATTTTACCAACGATAATAATATAATTTTGAACGAGCAGTTTGGCTTCCGAAAGGGACATAATACTGCTCATCAGCTTACGAGAGTAACTAAAATCATCAAGCAGAACAAGCTTGAGTCTAAATCAACTGCTATGGCTTTGTTGGATGTTGAGAAGGCTTTTGACAATGTTTGGCATGATGGTTTGATACATAAACTGTATTTATACGGTTTTCCAATGTATCTTATCAAAATTATCCAGCACTATCTTTCGGAGAGATCGTTCAAGGTTTTTCTGAATGGGATTGCTTCTGGATTATTCAACATTGATGCTGGGGTTCCCAAGGAAGTATTCTTGGCCCACTTCTGTACAATATTTTTACATCTGATTTGCCTACTCTTCCTGGTAATGGTGTGTTGTCACTTTTTGCTGATGACACTGCCGTTATTTATAAGGGTAAAATAACCAGATATTTAGTTGGCCGTCTTCAGAAGGGTCTTGACGTTCTTTCCGAATACTTTGGCGACTGGAAAATTCGCATAAATGCAGCCAAAACTCAAACCATCATTTTTCCACTTTCCAAATCGGCCAGATTTGTCCCAAAGGATGATGTTTTGATTAAAATGAATGATGTTTCAATACCCTGGTCAAAGGAAGTTGTCTATTTAGGTCTCATACTTGACTCGAAACTATTGTTTCGGCAGCATGTAGATAAAATATTGAACAAGTGCAGCATTCTCATCAGGTGTTTGTATCCTTTAATTAACAGAAAATCAAAGCTATCTTTGAAAAATAAGTTAGCAGTTTACAAACAAATAATTTACCCCGTTATTGAGTATGCAGTACCTGTTTGGGAGTGTTGCGCTAGAACTCATAAATTGAAGCTCCAGCGTGTCCAAAACAAGGTACTCAAAATGGTTTTGAATGTTCCTGGCTGGACAAGATCAAGTGAGGTTCATGAATTAGCAGAAGTAAAAATGTTGGATCAGAAGATTCAAGAAAAATGTTTGAAATTCAGGGAAAAATGTGCTATATCTGAATACCCCTTGATTCAAGGATTGGTTTAGTTTATGGTAAGATTAAGTTAGTTTTAGGTTAGGTTATGTTTTCTTAATTTTTTTTTTCCCTCATTGTACCTAGTGTTACAAAAATGATAAATCATATACATTTAAAGTTAAGAAAATGAACAGTGTTTAAATCACGAAAAGCAAACTAAAGCTGAAGAGCCACAGCTGACCACTTATTATGTAAACCAAATGTAATTATTATAAGAAAGATTCAATAAAGTATATTTAATTCAAAAAAATTCAAATTCAACCTTAAATTGCATGATATTTGATACTTTTTTATTGTACTCAGAGTGAATTTGCAAATATTTTACAGACAATAATAAGCCCCTTCTCCTCGTTGTTTTCTTTAGATTTAAATCAATATACTAAACAAGTTTTTTTGAGTACTCGAGTACTCGAATCGAAGTTTCTTCATAAAGATTTCCATCTGTTTAGGAAACAGTTGGGCATATTAAAGCGATTGATTTAATAGATTTCGTCAATCTGAATCTGTTGTACCATGACTTGTTTGACGGGTCGACAGGAGCTTTTCTACGTTTCCAGAAAATTACAATTTGGGCGTTTTAATTACAGCAGTTGGGCGTTCACATGTGACATAATGTTCTATCAATTAAATTTCCTTTAGTCAGTTGTCGCAGTTACAAGTACAACAAAATAGCGCGATCGCGACTACTTTGTTATGAAGAGTGCACGCGTTTTTTAATATCGCAGCATTGAAATCGAATATTGGGGAAACTGCGAACGCCAAAATGAAGCTTCACAAAATGGCACAAAATCGACAATCGACTGAAAACCGACATGTGACAAGATAGCATTAACACGACGAGGTCATGATATCTAAGTTTGACTTTTTTGTAAAGCTAATATGTTTACTCAACTGTACTAAGCAAAATATTAACAAAATTTCTTTTTTCCTTCCCCATCCAGAGCCCACCCTGTCAGTATGCAAACGGAAAGACCCCAACCTGGACAAGTGCATCCAGGATGTGGTGGAGCGGATACGACCAAACGTGGCCTCCGGCAACTACGGCTCGTCGAACGTGCTGCCCAAGCTGGAACCGGTGGTGATCGAGAAGATCCGCATCGAGCGAGGCAACACCTTTGGGGCTAACTTTTCCAACCTGGTCATTGCCGGCGCCGGCCAGTTTGTGATCAAGAAGCTCAAGACCAATCTGGACGATCGGAAGATCAACGTGAGCGTTATTCTGCCCTCGCTGGATGTTAAGGGGAAGTACTCGCTGAACATGAACATTCTGGTGCTGCGAATCGCCGGAAAAGGAGACATTTCGGCTACGTTGAGTAAGTTGAGTTGCGGCTTATGCTGGATGGGTGAAATTTAATTAAATCTCTTGATTTTAGACGAAACCAAGGCGATCCTCCGGTTGGAGTACTACACGGAACGTGTTGGCGATCGGGACCTGGTCCGATTCCGGCCGATCGATCTGAAGCTTAAGTTTGACAAGGCCCGCTTCTACCTGACCAACCTGTTCAACGGGGATCCCACGCTTGAGCGTGTCGGCAACGATGCCATCAACGAGAACCCGATGGTCTTGCTGGACGAGGTGAAGGAATCCTTCGAGCAGAACCTGTCGGAGAAGTTCACCGAGATCGCCAACAGTTTGGTGAAGGATGCTGACTTGGACGAGATCTTCCCGAGTAGAGATTCCGTTAAGGTCTGAATACAACTGAACCTGAACCAACTTAGTATTAGTAGTCGTATGAACGAGCAAGCAAACTAGTGTACATGTGATTAAGATCCTAGCATCTCTGTGTGTTTTATTTACTCGAATGGCTGTAATAAAATGATTTACATAAGTGTCCGCGAGTAGCGAAAATGATTTGCGACGATGACGGCGAGCCGGCATTGCCACGTGTTGACAAACTGCCAGACAATTGCACTTTAATGAGATCCGGCCGAGGGGGCTGTCGGACTATACGATAGAGAGCGGGAGAGGGTCATAAGTCAAGCAGAGTCCGAACTTGTTTACCGTCACGAGTGATTAGCAAGTTTCCGATGAATCACAGTAGGCCGCGTTGACTTTGAGCGTAGCGGGGCGAGCCTCAAGGAAAAAGGAACAGCTTTTCTGCGTTTGTAACGAGAGTTTTTGCATGATAGTAAGGAGGCGAGAAGGTGACAGTAGCTGTTCATGGAAGTAGTTCATTCATGATAATTGATAAAAAGTGAAATGCTTTGGAGTTTCATTTTCAGCGGCGTAAGGGAAATGTACTCATTCACAGCACACTAAGCGTAACGGTTTGTTACGGTTCTTTTCAATATCGACAACGAGAGAGTCCACTGTAATAAGTTGGTTTGCTAGTGAAAAACTGCAAAATTGAGCGGAAGTTATTAAATTAAAGAATAAAAATCAAAGTAGTCAATTTGAAGGGAAAAAAATATGGACAGTTGGAGCAATATTGATATCGAAAAGATCTACAGCCACAGAGTCCAGTGTATTTAGGGGAGAGTGGGGAGACTTGATCCCCTTTTTTTGTATCGCACATAACTCTGTCAATTTCTCACAAAACTATGATCTTTTTGCATAAATTGAAAGCTTAAACATTCAAAGACGTTTGGCTGATAAGGTTATTTCATCAGATAAACTCTTCGAATCATGCCAAGCGTTTTAAAAAAAATATTTTAAACCGGCATTTTCGAAATGTTGGGGGTAATTTGATCCCCCTTTCAACATTTTGAAGAAATCTTAAGGAAAATGTTTTTTATTCATCCAAACTTATAATTTTCTATAAGTTACAGCAATTTCACATTTAACCTGTACGTTTGTGTTCAAAATATAACAAGTTTAGCATGCAAAATATTTAAAAACTTAAAATTTTCTTTTTTAGACCAAAATTGAGCATGTTTACAAAAGCTGGTAATTTTTGTTTACAAAACTTTTGAAAAATGGTTCAAACTCAGTAAGATATGTACAACTATACTAAAGGAAACTATGTACGAAAACCCAGCCCAATTACTTAATCTTTAGGCTGATTCCAGTGACTGTAAAAATGCAGGTATCAAGTCTCCCTAAACGCACTTTTTTAAACAATTGATTGTAAAAATAGTATGACGATAAATTTAACGTCAAATACGTAAGGGTTTTGGAGTTGATATGTTTATCAAACAATTCATGTATAAAAATGTTTTTTTGAATAATTTTTGAGTGTTTTCTATACTTATCAAAACAAAGAAAAAAGATCTCTTGGAAGTTTTTTGGAGCACTTTTTAGAAAAATGTGAGTAACTCTATCTAAACTTTTTGTATTTTTTTTCTTTGTTTTCTACAATGAGTTTTAGTCAATTTCGCACAACTTTCTAGAACAAAGCTAATTGTTTTACCTACATGCTGACGAGATACAGGCTTGGGATTAAGTGTCTCCGGGGATCAAGTCTCCCCACTCTCCCCTAATCCTAAATTAATATTTGCGGGCATTTCAGAGCATGATCCTCTAGGTTTACTGAACTCGAATTCCAAATATGAGCGTGATTGGTTGCGACATGATCTGGAGTTTTGACATTGAAGTTTAAATGGGATTTAACCCGTAAAATCGGTGTGTTTTGGGTTTTGCCAATTTAAGCCCCTTAACGATAATGCATTTTCAAAATCCTCATGAGTTCATAGTCCGTGTTTCAGAAAACAACTTTGCCGAAGAGTGCTTAAAGATTCGTTCAATATTTAAAATGTTACATAATTTATAACACCGCAGCTTTAAAACATCATTTTTTTCCTCATTCTCTTCTGGGAGCACTTGTTGCTCCTGCAGAAAAGATTGCAACAGGCGTCGCGACGCTCATGCAACCAAGCATGCTGATGGTTGCCAGAAGTACTTGAAGAAAAAGTTGAAGTTTGCAGCGATGTTTAAATATGGATTTAAAAAATATGTTATCAACGAGTCATGCAAGGTTTGAAGATAACATCAATTACTGATAATTAAAATGATCTGAGTAGGAAAACGATTTCTTTGAAAATGATGTTAACTTTAGATTACTTCCAGGTGTTGTAATGCAAAACATGTGGTTTTAACGGTACGGCTTTACATTTATAAAGTTATATTAAAGAACAAGTATAACAAAATATTCGGAGGTCTACGGTGGATGAGACTGTTACCAATTGATTTTGTCATATTTTATTATTAATTACAAAATTGCAGAATAAAAGCAGATCTTTTAAGTTAAAAAATCTTGGACCTTTTCTGGTCCAGAGTTAATTAGATTTTCCGTTATCGTATCTAATGGAAATAACCATGGGATTAGCAGCGGGATGGGCTCCACTGTGTAATGCGGTAGAAGCTATCCTGAATTTCGGATCAAGTTTCTACATTTTTTAAATAAAAATATTTTTTATTAGGTCCTTTTCGGTACAAAGACCTGGTTAGGACCGAGTCGGCTTTTGTAATTACATTGTTCTTAAAGCTAAGAGTAATTACAGAGGATCTTGTGTAGCTTCGAAATTAAAATTATGTGATAGATACATGAACCTTTTGTTGAATAAGAATCAGTCAAATACAGTCATCCCACATATTCGGAACACCCACAAATTCGGAACACTTTTATGATAATTTGTCAATAGCATGCCAAAAGTAGCTTTTCTGTCGATCTTACTATTTTTAGAACCTTCATTTGGACATTATCTTGCTATTTTACTAGTAAAAGTAGTACTTTTTGAACAAAAAACTTCATTCCAAGACTATTTTGTCCAGAGCAGCAAAACACTGCCTCCAACTGACCTGTTTCATAATTGTGGGATGTTATTGTGCCTCCCAAAATTGTGGAACACCTGAATTTAACTGATATTTTCACAAAAAAAAGTTATCAAACCATGTATAAAACATCACTAAGCTTGAGTTTCATTGGTTTCAGTGTGTGAAGTCATTATTTGATAATAAATATGTACTTCTGGAGAGATCCAAAGTTTGTTTACATTCGTAAAAAAAAAAGTGTTCCGAATTTGTGGATTTCAAGGGTCAAAGTAATTCTTCAAAAACTTCATATAAAAGTTAAAATTTGCAGATGTTCGATACAGCATTCGAAAGATCGCAAGAAAAGCTTTCAAATGAAGGTAAAAGCGAGTCGTTAAGTTCAACTATCGATTTGCTATGATTTTTTGAACATTGGACGATCTGGAAACCGTTCCGAATATGTGGGATGACTGTAGAATGATTTCAGAAACTACCCACTGAGAATTTTGGCTCGAGCCTCGAGTCGATCTGGCTCGAGATTGAGCATGAATCGAGTCGAGGCTCAAGCCAAAATTCTCAGTGGGTAAGAATAGCAATCTGTACGATATACGTTAGAGTAGTCCGTTTTGCAAAAAGGATCGTTCTGCACATTTGGTGCTCGATTCTGCCTGCAAAAATAGTGCGATGTCTAAAATTTGGGTCAAATTTATGCCGAATCTAAAAGAACGACCACCAAATGTTCAGAACGATCCTTAAAACTTTTTGCAAAACTGATCACCCTAACGTACATACATCAATCGATGTGAGTATGTGATAAGAGGAATAATCGATGTTGACTTTACACTTGTAAACATGATCATATTCTAGAAAAGGCTAATGATTTTTAATTACGTTACTTATCCCAGAGCAACTCAGTCAGTTGTGAACTGTTTTAAAAACGATGTTCAGAAAAATTCTCACAGGGCCTATCATTTTTTTAGTGAAATTATCTTCCACGAATAACGAACAAATTCTCAGCAAATTATCACCAGCAAAAAAAGACTACCATAAAAAAAACGAATCTTTGAATGCATGTATTAAGAAGAAAATAATACAGTTAGTAAAGCACGATTATCCGTAATTGCCCGTTTATTACCCGAGCTCGGGATGAGATCTTCGACGTAACTGTCCGAAGAGGGTGGCGGGGTTAGTTGGAACTATGACGTATGCTTACCAGTAAGCCAGAAGCTCATCGTGTGCACTAAGTATGCACTAATTAACGCAAGGAGCCGTCGGAAGCAGCAACGAGACGAGGTTAGATCAAGTGATCAGTAAAGTTCACAGCTCGTTTTCAAGAGCTTGAGTGGGGGGGTTTATATGTAGGTACGCGAGTGGGTTTGATCGGAGCTAATTCACGTTTAAGGCTTCAATCGGACGGTTTGAATAAGTGACAATTGGTGGTATAAAGGCACCTGCCAGTAGATTGGCTCGGATTAGTTGAAATCTGCAGGTCGCGGGATTGATTTGCGGAAAGCTGGAGTGATAAGTGTGGTTGTGCTTTAAACAGTTGGAGCCGGGAGAAAGCCGGTGAAATGAAGATCTTTGTCGTTGGACTGGTAGTGGTGCTGTGCTGTGGGAGTGGTTATGCTCGACTAGGTTGGTTTGCAAATCGAAATGAAACTATATTTAGCATGTTTAGGAAATGTTCAAATAAATAAGATAGAAAACATTTCTACATATTTTTCGCTTTAAAGTGAAAGGAAAAGACAAAAATAAACACCTAATTGGAGTTTTTGAAAATAGTTTCAAGGAAAATAATAGCAGTTTTATGTGTTGCGTAACATAAACAGGAAGATTACAATCGAGGTGTCAAGTTAAGAAAAGAATTTCCCCTTACAGTTCTGTTCTGTTTTGAATTATTGAATTATGTCCGGCAAAACGAATGAAAACAAGTTCCTTTATAAACAGTTTCTGAGTAGAATAACTTGAACTCTATTTAAGCTACGAACCCTTTCCATAATTTTAAAACTTGTTTAGCTTAGGTTTAATATTAAAGTAGGCTAATACTTGATAATAAAAAGCAAAAAACGATATATTTTTTTACCAAAACGTTGTTTCAAAGTTGCCAACGTAACTTTGAAGTATGTGCGTTTAAGACATTTTGGTTGTTATTGGTTTATTGAATGAAATTTTGAAATGTTTCAGGAGTAACATAAATCATACCTAAAGTTTTCCGATGATTTAAATATTTTTGTATCGAATTGGTTTTTCGAAGAGAATGTTTAAGCTGTTGTTTGAGATTTCTAATCACTGAATGATTTCACAATTTGATGTTTTTTTTTTTTTAACTCAACATGTATTCTGATACATTTGTCCCAGGTGTTTAATACATTTCGTAAATTTAAGGGGAATATTTTAATATTTTTCAAAAACATTTCTCTCCCGTTTGGTACTAATGAAAGTGGCCAGACAAAAGGCAAGATCACGAGTCGCGAGGTTTATAGGGTTCTAAAATGCTATAACGTCACTTTGCTAAATCTTTACAAAATTATAAGTTTATATGTAAACAAAAAAATATACTGAAATCATAAAATATTTAAAAACAATTGGGTCCTAAAATTAAACTAAAATTTGTGATATTATTGTTCACAACTTTAAAGCTTATTTTTCTTAGAACAATGACGCTTTGTACGGCTGCAAAGGATTTAATATGGATTCGGTCTTATTCAGATCTGAAACGTAATCTAGGTTTTTGGTATTGAAAAAAAAAAACTAACTTAATCCACCTATGTGGTTGGAGCCTTCCTCACTTGTTACCAACAATGGCTGATATTATGAAATTGTAAAAATAATTCATCTATTTTTTAGATCCGGAATAAAAAAGTACATCATTATCTCTTAAGTGTACATATCTCGAGACAGGGTTGCCAGAACTTCAATGTTGTGGACTCGTTGGAAAGGTCTTTTGATAACCTAACCAACGATGGGTCGGATGGTGGATCCAGACATAGTTTACATACATTTATGTGAGATCCAGATATATGTGAAAACACATCTTTATACATAACTTTTGAACTACTTATCGAAACATCAATCTGTATAAAACTCGATCTATGGGACCCTAAACCAAGTCGATCGCAACAAGTTCGGGTCAAATCGGTTCAGCCAGTGCCGAGAAACATGAGCTAGTTTGTTGGTCACATACATACATACACACACGCACACACACACACATACACACACACACACACACACATACACACAGACATTTGTTCAGTTTTCGATTCAGAGTCGATATGTATACATGAAGGTGGGTCTACGACGTTTTTATACAAAGTTCATTTTTAGATCAGGATTATAGCCTTACCTCAGTGAGGAAGGCAAAAACAAATTTTTAACTCATACTGCACCATTTGGTCGCTCATGTCCCGAAATTAATCCCGAAAGCACTCACTCTAAAATGATCCCATTTTTTCAGCCCCCGTCCTGACGGCCTGCTCCAGCGGCGACCCCGACTTCGAGAAGTGCGTCAAAGCCGTTGTGGAGCGCATCCGGCCGGCCATCGCCGCCGGCAACTACGGCGAGGGCCAACCAAAGGCACCCCCGCTGGAGCCCATCTCGATCGACCAGATGGCGATCGACCGGGGGGCCGGATTCCGCTGCAAGCTGTCCGACGTGAAGATCGCAGGAGCCGGCGACTTTACAATGCGCCGCGTCAAGTAGGTGTCGGCTGGCGTCAATAGCGCCGGGAAATTTATAGCTTATTTAGATGCTTTCGAGGTTAGGGAGTCTCTATGCGATTGAGGAGGTGCAATGTTTCGAGTTTAAATCGTTGCTCCTTCTTTGAGGAATAGAGGCTACTTAACAAAGGTAGCACGTGGCCTGCTTCGCATGTGCAAATTTGATGCATTCGACGCATTCACGATGATTGTATCGCAATAACTCGATTGTGTAAATACTTTCCCATGGCTAATCGCGAGTTTGTGCTCTCTTTTCCAACCCCCCAGGCTTAACAAGGGCGAGAAGATGTTCAACGTGAGCGTGCGGATTCCGACCATGCTCGTGAAGGGTCAGTACGAGCTGGATATGCAAATTCTGGTGCTGAAAATTTCCGGCCGGGGCGATTTCAGCCTGGATCTAAGTATGCAATCGAATAACTTAAAAATCAACCGTTATAATAACTCAACTAACTCGATAAACTACAGATAACACCCTGTGCAACATGCAGCTGAAGTACTTCTTCAAGGACGACTCCACCGTCCAGTTTCAGCCGATCGCGGTGAAGCTCAAGTTCGACAAGGCCCGCTTCCAGCTGCAGAACCTGTTCAACGGGGATCCGACGCTGGGACGGGTCGGCAACGAGGCCATCAACCAGGATCCGCACGTGCTGCTGGGCGAGGTGAAGCCGGCCTTCGAGGAGAGTTTGGGCAAATACTTTACCGATATTGCCAACGCGGCCGTCGCCGGGGCCAGCGAGCAGGAAATACTGCCACCGTGAAGGTGTGTGGGTAAGGGAGAGTATAGGTTTTGAAAAGATGAAATACCAAAAATGTTAGAAAAGAGAATAAACATTATTTATTAAGCTGCTTGCTGCGGTTTTATTAGTTGTGGAACTTAATATTCTGAAAACGAAATAAGGCTATGAAAATTGTGTAAAACGAAAAATTAGACTTTCCGTAAATTACTTGGATCATATTTAATTAAAAAATCTGCTAACAAAGTGGGAGTTGAGTTTGATAATTGGACTGTTCTAATGTTAAATTGGAAAATCGTATGACAAATGATAGTTTGGTTGGGGTATAAAAGCACCTGCAAAACACTGAGAGACAAAAAGTATTTCTTTTCATTAGTTTGAAAAGTGTTACAAATATAAAACAGTGTTACTTAATTTGAGTTTTGTTTCACGGCTTCTGCAAGAATATGAAGTTCTGTGTTATTGGATTTGTAATTATCTTGAATTTTGCAATTAGTTTCGCTAAATTAGGTTGGTTTTAATATTCAGCTTAGTTGCAGCAGAATACAATTTTAAATCAATACAAATCAAGAAATAAATACAAGATTTCAATTAGATTAGGGGAAGGCACGAAGATAAATTGTAAAAAACGATCATTTCGTCAACTTTTCTTGAAAAAAAAGAACGTAGTTTCGTGTGTTTACGTAACAAAAAAGAAGTTTATGAGGCGAGTTGCAAACTTAATGATGATTTTTTCAGCACGAGGCGTTAGCCAACGAGGCTCTGCAAAGTTTTTTTTTGTAAATGGTAATAGCAAAAAGATTTTTTTTGCAATTCCATCTTGAAACTTCCTACTTTTCCTGTCATTCTCGCGTGCCTACTTTTATCTGCTAAAAATAACAGAATCGAATAGAAACACATTTCAAAACAAATGCTGAAAACTTCAACTTCAACTTTTCAGCACTAGTTTAAATACTTTTCAACATTTTTTGATTTAAACGATTTATTGACAAAATACATGAACATTCGACTTATAATTTCACTCAATGAGTGTTTTTCCGAAATGCAAAAAATGTTGTATGGAACTCGTTGCAAACCTTGATTTTTTCAGCACTTGTCGTATTTATCCAACTCGGTGAACCTCGTTGGATAAATGTACGACACGTGCTGAAAAAATCTTCTTTTTGCAACTTGTTGTATGAAACTACTATTACGAGAGTACTTTATTATTATTAGGAAATTATTATTAACATTCTAAAGTTAAATCTATGTTTATTTCAGTTTAATTTATTTTTGGTTAATAATTGCATTTAATTAAAAGCATTTTGATTATTTTTTTCAATTTTAACTAAGACTTAGAGTTAGGCGGTTAAATACTGAAAAAAAGTTTCCATAGAATTACTAAACATATAGTTATCTTTTTACCTACTTGCCACTCAATTAGTCATTATTTTATTGATATCGCAAATTACTGATTAAAAAAAATATGACAATCAAGCTTTAGAAAAAAATATCATCCTGAAATATAAAGTTCTAGAGGTATTAACATTCAGAGTTTTTGTTTAAGCTTAAATTGTTAGTTTGTTAAAAAACACATGTGAAAGAATCCTTGACTTGGCTGTGTTCCAGGTTCTTTTTGTCCGATTTTCTCATATTACAAATTATTATCACAACATTAGAGTTTAAAATCAGTTCAATTTTCATAATGTATGCATCCAAATTACAATTTGTAAATTTTTTTTTTCAAAAATATGGTATCTTGTGGAAAGTTTTGTATTTGACGTTTACACTCCAATGAAGTAAAAATTAATTTTTAAAAATGATCATTGATTGTTTTAAAAAACGATTTGTTTTTTTGTCTTTATAAAAAACGTGTTTTTATTGTTGTCTTTTTCAAATTTTATGAAATTTTTCAAATATCAATCGTCCATTTTGAATAAAAGATATATTTCAAAATGTAGAGTTTGATTTTGATTACGTTAATTTCAAATAAATATTGAAAGATTAGGAATATGTTTTCAAAATATCGGATAGTTTCAAATAAATTTGTAAGATCAAGCTTATTTTTTTAAAGGCCACATCAGCAAAGGAAACATGGGGCACATAGAACTTTTTGAAATAGTATTCTAGAAATTAAAAATGATAATGAGTTTTACAATCACATGCATTTCCAGCCCCAGTCCTGCGGGCATGTTCTACAAGCGATCCCCAGTATGAAAAATGTGTTCGAGGGGTCATAGAAAGCATTCGACCTAACATTATTTCGGGTAATTTCGGTGAAGGTCATCCGAAGGCACCCCCGCTGGAACCGTTTTCGATACCGAAACTAAACATCGAACACGGGGCCAGTTTCCGGGTTAAGCTGACCAACACCGTGATCAGAGGATTGGGCGGTTTTGTGCTGGGCCGTGTCAGGTGAGGCGGTTTTGAGTGTGTGGGGAATTAATTTTATCGATTTCGAGGTTCCTTTCAGATTCAGCACAGAAGATAGGGTGATCAACATTACCTTGAAAGAACCAACAATTTCCTTAAAAGGACAGTACGATCTGAACATGAAAGTTGCCATCATGGATGTCTATGGAAAAGGCGATCTGGCAGTAAATTTGAGTATGGTATTATTTTTTTAGTATGTAGCAACAACAAAAATCAACACAATGTTTCAGATAACACGATCGTAAACCTCCAGCTCAGTTACGACATCGGAAAGGATCAAACCATTCAGGTGCGGGCAATCGTGGTCAAGTTGCGATTTGACAAGGTTCGTGTCCAACTGAAAAACCTCTTCGACGGTGACAAAGCAATGGGAAAGATGGCTAATGATGTAGTCAATAAAAACCCGGACATGCTGCTGAACGAGGTGGGTCCGGAACTTGAGGGCTTTTTGGGAAAGCTTTTCACCGAAATTGCCAACACCGTGATCGGGGGAGCAACCGTGCAGGAGTTGTTGCCACCTTAGAATTGAGTCCGTGCGGTCCCACGTGGATAACTTTATTTTTCGAGAGAAAAAGGGAAAAATGCAATTAACAGCCACAGATCGGATAAAAAACTTGAATAAATATTTCCATGAATTATTTTCAAAGCCGTCAAGCAACAAAAGTTGATCATTTTTTTTTAATTTTCAAAACCTCCACATCCATTGCCTCGCAACACTATGAAACAGATTTCACCTATTCAAATCCCGCCCATTCCTTTTGACCAGATTCTAATGTGATAGCAAACAACCCGCTTTGCACACAATGTGCAGTTCAAACGGTATCGTTTACCTGTTCATGCATAATTCACAAAGCTTGCTAATTGAATTTCGCACCCGTGTCACAGGCTGTACATCACTGTGAATAATTAGTTTTTTTTTCTAAAATAAATTGCAACAATTCAATTGACTTGGGCTATTTCTCACAATAATGTTATTATTTAAATTTTTACTATCAGTTTTTACAGTGTAAAATTCACAGTCAACTATGAAGATGACGAAGTGGCAATCGCCTACTAAGATGGGTTAATCCCCCAAAGAGTTCCTGAAGGAACGTTAGTAGGGCCTTTCATGGCCTACTGGCATCCCGGTCAGGATTTATAGGACTGCTCGATTACTACATTGATCGAGAGCCCATTCATCAGAACTCACCTTTGGTAGTGTTTAGGAATAGTACCCGCGGGAACCTCATCACAAATTTTATTAAAGGGGGAGGTGCATTCAATTGATGACAGTCCCATTAAAAATACACATGCAATTTGCAATTTCTCAGTGGAAGTAGTATACCTGGGAGAGCTTAAATTTGCCAAGATGCTGCTGCTACATCAGCTACAACTGCTGCCGTGCTGATCGATGAGGTTAAGGCCAAGTATAAAACTGTTACGCCGGGCTGATCACGCTTTCATTAATTGACTGGAACGTGCCCGGGAACGATCAGCTCGGTCCGCGTGCGGAAGTGCCCTCTCCACCCCCGAAAGGTCGAGTCAACGTCGAGATGAAGCTGCTGCTGGCTGTCAGTTTCCTGGTCATTCTGGGCTTCCCCTACGGCCGTTCGTTTGTGGCCCCGGTGTTAAGTGTTTGCTCTCGGAATGACCCCAATCTGGAGCAGTGCATCATCAACGTGGTCGAGCGGATCAAGCCCAATGTGGCCGCGGGGGATTACGGCGATGGCCGAGCTGCCCCCAAGATGGATCCGGTGTTCTTCAAGCGGCTGGACATCACCAACGGGCCGGGACTGCAACTGAATCTGACCGACGTGACCATCGCCGGAAACAGCAAGTTTGAGGTGAAGCGAATCCGGTACAACCTGGACCAGCGGCAGTTCAACATTACGGCGGTCATTCCGACGCTGACGATCGACGGGCAGTACGACCTCAGCATGAACATTTTGCTGATGCGGGCCGTCGGAAAGGGCGACTTTCATCTAACGTTGAGTGAGTAGTAAATTGAATTTGAACAGGACGCGTTGTAATTTGTGTGAGAAGCGTGCGCCAAAGGCAGGCAATTAGGGTGATTAGCGAAGCGTTGCGTTTGAGACAGCGAAATGTCAGAAATTTAAATTGCATTGTTGGGTGGGGCAGGAATGCATTTCGAAACTTGAAGCGGGTTTAAGTATCATGCGTCTCCATGAGACTTTCCCATGGAGACGAGTGGTGGTTAGTGATTTCAGTTTTTGCCTTCCTCACCTCACTGAACTTCTTAAATACACCTCCTAGATATACCTTCACGTATACCTATCGACTCAGAATCAAATTCTGAACAAATGTCTGTGGGGATGTGTGTAGACATGATTTTTTTTCACACGATTATCTCAAAACTTGCTGAACCGATTTTGGCCGGATCCGCCTTATTCTGTTCGTTTTGGGGTCCCCTAAGACCCTATTAAATTTTATTCTGTTTAGTAAAGTATTTAAAAAGTTATGGCAAGAAAAACATTTTTGTAGATACAAAAAAGGGTGATTTTTTGTATAACCTCAAAAGTTGTTTACGTGCGAGAGTCGCGTCTGATGCGAAACGCCCGGTTGCCAGATTGCTTCAAATGCATGTTTTCTGGAAAAGTCTGTATCAGGTATATATTTTTTTTCATAAACTTATTTTCATTATTACTTTGTAATGTGAGGAAGGCACCACCCACCTAATGGTGGATTAAGAAACGTTTTTTTTATTTGAATTCAAGAAAAACTTCAATTGAAAAATATGAAATGCTTTATGGCTTTAAAAATGTTTCATATAACTCTGGTGACTAATTTAATCTTATTTTTCAAGCAGTTGCTTAATTGGAAACCAAACATTTTCTGATAATTTTGCAATAGCGTTACCAGGCTCTGACAAAAGGGGCACACGCACGGTAAATTTTTTTGTTTACGATTTTTGTGAATGACTCCTCGGACAAATCTAGAACAAATGTTTATCGAAGGAGTGACAGGGATTATTTTACATATGCATAATTGAAAACCTTAAAACAAACCTAAACATCGGAATCGACGTAACACCTAAGCCCGATCTCACACACACTAGCACATCATTTGTTTTGCTGGCTGGTACAAAATTTAACCTCACTTTTTTTCGTGTACGTACACGCAATACATGCGCACGTAGATAACTCTATGGGGCCCTCTTAAACCTTGCGGTTTTATCGACGAATCCACAAGTGTGTATCGTTCTTTTTGCGACAAGACTCCGCCTCCCGGGTCTCTTAAATGTGAAGGTATGGCACGGGGAGAGAACACCGAATACCTATACTAACAGCTCCCGTACAAACTGAGCGTACCCCTTTTTGTGGGCCCAGTGGGCCTAAGATGGCGGCCTTTGATATTATCTAGACAAACTTTTGAAAAAAGCGAATAATTTAAATAAATAATGTTTTTGCCTTGTTTCGGTTTAAAACGACAAAACAAGCAGTCTGGAATCATATTCTTAAAAAACTTATTTATAGATACGTCACGTTAAAATATTAGTCTAGAACAGAGGAAGTGAGCATGCCTCGAAAGACGTCACGAAAAAAAAGTTTTCCATGCAAATTTTGAGTTGCGTATTTATTGGGCGGACTCCGACGAGGCCCACTGGCCATCTGTCGGTGAATACGCAGAATTTTTGGGTCTGTCTCGGGATTCAACCGGCGACCTCTGGATTGTGAGTCCAGTGCGCGGTCCGATTGATCCACACAGGTAGAACTTAACCATTACAAATGATAATAATAAAAATACATTTAAAAACCATAAACAATATTGAAAGACATTTTGAAGTTAATATTTTATATATTTTTTGAATTGCTGGAATATGTCCTATAAATTGCAACAACAAGAAAATTAGGAGTAGAAGAAAATAAAGTTTTTTTTTTAGAAAAACGTCAAAACTGCACCAACCTGTTATTTCTGTCTAGTAGTATTAGACTATAACAATAAAATAAACAATCTAGACGAGACACAAACCAAAAACGCTTCGCAAACAAACAAACGCTTTTAGATGTGTAAAATTTGTTTTGATAACTACACTCGAACCCCGATGGTTTGACACCAACTGTTGTCAAACGAACGGGGTCACTTTTTAGTTTGACACCCCTTTTACACGGAGTTCACAAACACAACCAAACGTTTGTTTTGATAGTGTGCGTAAGCGCCGTGTAAAAAGTGACAGTTCGTCACTTTTTAGTTTGACTTTGACCAACCAGCGGGGTACAAACTAAAAAAGTGTCAAACGAAAAAGTGACCAACCACCGGGGGTTGAGTGTATCTTTTATTTTATTTATTAAGGGATATTATTCAGCATATTACTTTTGAATCCTGCAAACTGTTTGAAAAGTTTGGAGCAGGCAAACTGTCAAACGGCGAAAAAGTGCGTGTCTTGTCTAGTTGGCCATTTGTTTGTCATAGTGTAATAAACGAAATTGACTTTATAGCTGTCGGCCACCATTGCTAGTACCAACCACTAGTGTCTTCCTTTTATCTACAAGGACTTCGCCGCCCTGGGCTCCTAAGTGTATGAAAGTATGGCACGGAGCGACGGCGCTGAATACCCATATTTACACAAAGAATTTTAGAGCGCCCGCCGCGGGATTCGAACCGGCGACCTCTGGATTGTGAGTCCAGCGCGCGGTCCGATTGATCCACACGGGCGGGACATCATAGTGTAATATCTCATTTCAAAAAGTTGAATTTTGGGGGTAGTAAATTTGGTTAGCTGAATATTACTACATTTTGATCAGTTTTATTTAAGGTACCCATATTTTTTGAAAAGTTACTACTAAGAATTTTAACATTAAATTATTTTTCTCTTAATTTCGCTGAACAAAGTAAAACGGTACAAAAATTGAAATAACGAGTAATGAGTATCATGTACCTGCCCACTTGTTTTGCAATCATTAGTTTGGAACCATCCATAAACCACGTGGACACCTCAGGAGGCGGTTGAGCAATTGTCCACGCTCTGTATAAAAAAGATTTGTTTTGTATAGAAATTGTCCACGAAGGGGGGATGGGGTCTGAGATTTAAAAAAAAGTGTCCACGTGGTTTATGGATGGTCCCTTTCCAAAATATTTATGTATTGATGAAAAAAATATCGTAAAAAAAGTTTGTTCAAACCAGTTCAAACATATTAATTATTATTTTTATTTCAAATTGGTGTCAGCTGGTTAGAATTCCATTTCCATAATTTGTTTATAGTTTATGATAAAAAGGTTTGTCCTCCTATTTTTCGGACCGATTTTGAAGGAATGGGCGTCATAATGTTTAAAAATATTTGCAACGACCTTTTTTTTTTTGTTGCCCAATGGGCATTGGGTTAAGTTCACTGCGACCACCTGAGAAGGCTATCTTTTGTGATGTACCCTGGTTACTGTCCATACTACAAATTACTCGTATCCATTGGATGCAACGACCTTAATAAACTATAACAATAATTAGTTGAAATTATATATATCCGCTAAATAAACACTCACTACATGTTATCGAAAGATTTAATCTCCACTAATTTCTTTTTAAATGGTCTTACATTTTACGTCACAAGCACTACGTTACCTTGAAAACTAACAAAACTATCAATCTTCAATCGCGATAAGCGTGGATGCATGAAACGTGTGTGAGGGAGAAATTCAGATATTTAATCGGATCATGGGAATTCTACTCGATCGATGATTGTCCATTCATTGTTTCAGCCTTGATACAATTCAATATAAGATAAAAATGGTATTACATAACACGTGGAGGTGGTTTGATTTAAAAGTGCGTAAGAGTGTGTGAAACTTAATTTTGCTATAACATCTGAAACGTGAATACCTCTAGATGAAATGTAATCAAGTTGATGAATCTCAGTGAACATTTCTAGTGTGAAAACAATTATGAATGAATAATGTGATTGAAACACGCTAATTCACGAGAAGCTTGTTAGTTAGTTGCTGCCTACCTGTAGGCGCATTCCATACCGACTTAGTAACTATTTTTCACATTTTTTTTCGTCTCAGCCGACACGGTGGCCAACCTCAAGATGGAATACCAGGTGGTCCCACGCGGGGGCAAGAACTACGTCCGGTTTAACCCGATCGAGATGAAGTTGCGCTTCCCGAAGGCGCGGTTCGACCTGACCGGGCTGTTCAACGGCGACAAAGAGCTGGAGGCGTTTGGAAACCGGGCGATCAACGAGAATCCAAACCTGCTGCTGGACGAGGTGAAGCCGGTCTTTGAGAAGCAGCTGGCGCGGATCTTTACGGATATTTCGAACAGTGTTGTCGAGGGTGCTGAGGAGTCGGAGCTGCTGCCACCGTGAGAGAATTGACTAAGGTATTTTAAATAAATTAAAATGATTAGAATTGTTTGGGTGTCTTTTATTTCTGTATTTAGCTTAATATCCCGGAAAAAGTTCGTCCGCAGTTGCTCCCTTCGTGATCGTGGAAGCAATTTGATAGAAAGACCCTTCAAAGTGTCGTTCCAGCTCGGGCTTAAGCTCGTTCAGTAGAATATTTGGATTGTCATTGATAGCTTGGTTACCGATGGCCTCCAGCTTGGGATCCCCGTTGAATAGATTTCCCAGATAGAGCTGCGGATGGGCGAACTCTATGTCAACATGGACAGGTCTAGTAAAGACCACGTTCTTCTTGTCGGTGTAAAATTCCAAGTTCACCTTAAGCAGTGGATCATCTGTGAGAAGAAATGGGTCAGTTAGTTTGAGATATTTTGTTTACGATTTTGACATACCAGTCAGATTGAATGGACCATTTCCAGTTAGTTTTAGTAGAACAAGGTTCATTTCGAGTTTATATTGTCCTCGAACGACCAAATCCGGAAATGTGACTGCAACCGAAAACTTCTTTTTTCTCAAATCAGTACTGACAAGAAAGTAAAAATTTAATCTTTTTGACCAACCCATAGATTAAAAGCTTACCGTAATTTTTCAATCTGGAAGTTTCTCACACCCGTAATGAGTACATTCTTCAACGATGCCTTGAAGCTTGGACCACGATTCACTTCCAACTTGTTGATCACGTAAGGATCCAGCACGATTCCCTTGACTCCATCGCCGTAATCACCAGTTATGAGGGGTTCCTTGATAGTTTCTACTGCTTCAATGATGCAAGCCGATACATTGGCAGAATCGGCAGGACAAACCACGTTTTCAATCAGAGGCACTTGTTTTTCAAAAGAAATTCTCATCAGAAAATAAATCAAACAGATAAGTAACACACTACTTACACAATTCTCCCAAACCAGCGCCAACGTTTAGCATCACAATCAAACTAATTACCGCAAGCATCGTCACTTTTACTAACAACTCACCCAGCCAATTATAAAATCATTAACAACTAATTTAGCGCCAACTGGTGTGCGACCAGCAGTGAGCTTGCTGGTGACGGTTGAAGATTTATTTATACATGAACAAGCTATTGTTTGAAAACGTGCCACCACGACGAGATTAGAAGCTAGGATAGTTTGAGAAGACGTTGGATGCTTCCTGGCAGAATGGCACGCACTTTTTGTTGCTGCTGTAGTTCTCGGTCTGCTGTTTAGTCTAGCGCAGTGTTTCTCAACCGGTGAGAAACTTCCACCTTCGTAGTGATTGCAATGGATGGAATGGACATCAAATAAAATCTTTTGAATGTTACTTCTGCCAACTCACATGAAATCCTCTGTTCGAGATGCTTGAAATTTTGTCTTGGGTAATTTTGGTCCCTGATCAACAGTGGTTGTGCCGATCATGGCCGTTCAAGGTCACCCGTGACTGAAATTTTTGATTTTTTTTTTGTATCGTAATCTGGGACACGTGGGGAAATTGGGACAGCAGTTTTAGCAATGGTGTAGCCTGATATTTGGATATTTTTGAGTGGTTTCGGTTAGACCAGATTCTTAAACGTACTGACCCTATTCAGACTGTAGTATCGATTCACCCCAGTTGACGGTAATTGTCTGCTCTACAACTTTGTACAACATTATTACACACTAGAAAGTTTCCCCTGCACAGTTACAGAAATTACGAAATTTTAGAAGAAAAAAACAAACAATGTTCCTAATAAAAATGACCCTTCTGGGTTATTGCAGATTTGAAAAGTACATTAACATGTTTAGAACAAATCACAGTTGAGTAACGAAAAAAAAAAATTAAAAAAACGTTTATTTTAAAGTGTAACAGAATTGACTTTTTGGCGGGTTTTTGTCCCGGTGAGCCCAAATTTCAAATATGAGCATGATTGAACGTAACAGGCAATTTTTTCGAAAAATGCCAAACTTTGAAGGTCTGTACCGAGCTCCAGGGTGCTCCAAACTTCAATGTTAAGGCTACCAACTGTACGGATTTTTTCCTTACCATACGGATTTTCGATCCTCTTCGCGGATTTTTAACAGGCCGGAATTTTTGTAGGGAATTTTACACATAATACGGATTTGTACGGAATTTTAACAACTTTTTAATCATTGAATTGCTTTTTGATTTGGTCGAAGCTTTTTTTAACTAGTTTTTTTATTTTTCTGTGAGTTTGATTTAAAAAGAGAGAGTTTTCCGGGGTTTCCTCAATTTAAACTTGATTATCAATAATTCTAGAGTTTTTGAACTTTTGTTTTTCATATGTTGATAGGACCTTTAAAAAAAAGTAGAATTGTACTTTTAGAAACTCCTTACAAATTATATTTATCCCTTTCGAAAGGCTTTCTAAAACTTGTGAGAACATTTGAATTAACAAATCTAGAGTTTTTTTAAAGGTCCTATAAACTGTTGTGTTTCACATGTTATAAGACCTTTTCAACAAAAAAACTCTGGAAAAGTGTTCGTGAAAACACTAAGAACGATATTATTCATAAAAGCAAACTTGAAATTTCGTAAACGTTTTGAAGAACATAATGATTTGATTCAAATCACGGTTTATTTTATGAATACTTTTAAACGAGCAAGTCATAAGCACTCTGATAGCATTTTGTGAAATTTGTTAGCTGTAAAAACGACACAGTTTTAAATTTTTAATTCTCATAATTATTAAATTTAATTTATCTAAATAATTCATTTTTTGTTACACCTTGGTGTAATATCGGCAAAGTGTACGGAGTTTTGCTCAGCAAGAGTTGGTAGCCTTATTCAATGTTATATGTACTAAAAGATGCGTAAGGATCTGGCCTACAAGCCAGTGATGTTAAAAATAAATGCTTCAGTGACCAAAGTGCCTCAAAAATTTACATTTTTGGAAATATCTCTTTTAACGGATTAAATCCCATTTAAAATTCAAATGAAAAGCGCCAGCTCCTGTTACGTCCAATCAAGCTCATATTTGGAAACCGGAACAAACTCCTGAATGCCCTTCAAAAAATCATTTTTGTTACATCCTATTGTTTATAGATATTTAAACCGAAAATCAATCCCGAAATTCCTCCTTCAAAATCTTCCCGAAAATCGAGGGGCAGAATTTTAATAGACATAGAAGTCAAACCAACTGAAAACAATTTGAAATGTTATTTCCTGCGGTAAAAATCTTAATTAGCATGTTTGAGATCGATTAAAAATGTTTAAAATGTTTGTGAAATTCCGATGTGCAGTACAGCAAAAAGTTTTTTTTCTCAAAAAAATCTTGAAGAACAAGATATTTTGAAAACTAATGGTTGCAAAACACTGGGCCAGTGAAAAATGCATTGCAAAAAAAAAAAAATCATTCAAATGTTAATGTTCAATTTTTGTTCTGATGACACAAGCCAACAAAAAAGGAAGCAACACAATTTTTTTAACAATCATGTGCAATTTGATTTTTTTCAAACATTTATGCAGTTGTAAGTGGTTTTTTTTTCAACACAATATTATAAAATATTTCGGATAAAATAAAAATTGGTGATGGTCAATCCACTTACCATGTTTTGAAAACTTATCTTATAATGTTACGTCAACTCTAAAGTATTATATGGTCCCCTTTCATTGGGTCAAATAATGCTTTTTTGACAATGTTCCATGCTACCATGCTCATTCATTGAAATAAGTTCCGAGATTTTTTTGCTGGAGACGCATGGTTCTTTATGTTTTATTAGAACTTCAAAAAAATGTTTTCAAAAACAATGTCTTAGAATCCTGTAAAGAGAAGTTCACAATTTTTTGATGAGTTACGTTAAAATGTATTTGCTTACTCCATTAAACGTCCAACTCTGGAGTTTTTTTTTTTAAAGGTACAATAAACCAAATTTTAGTTTTAGCTGTTTGGATGTTTTTTCAATACCCCTGACTCAAAAACAACAAACCATCCACATTAACGACCCCCGGGTCTTTTGTGGTCTCTATTGCAAGTTTCTGCTCGAACCTAGGAGTCCGAAGGCTTGAATGGGGAGAGCACCCAAACCTCTTTCTACTCCAAGGAACCTTCCACCCCAGTGTTTGAACTGACGACCTTTGGATTACGAGTCCAATCGACGCCAGCGATTCCACCGGAGTAGGCTTGGTTTGATTTGTTGTTTGTACTTATGGCATGGAGACGACTTAACGGCCTAACAACCAAGGCCGGGACCGACATTTTACTTCCTCATCCGATGGAAGGTTGCAGCAGATGGGAATCGAACCCAGAATCATCCGCTTACAAAGCGGACAGCGTAACCATTCGGCCACGCACTGCCACACTGCCCTGACTCAAGCCGGTTTCAAAAACACCCAAAAAGCAAAAACTGGAAATTTGGTTTATTGGACCATTAAAAAAAACCCAGAACTCATCAACTTTCTTTTGCAGTTGTTTCGTACACATGATTTTTTGAAAAATGGTATTTGTGAAAACAACGACGATTATGCTAGAAACAGTTGAGTCAAATAATTCTGTGAGCATTGCTGACTGAGCAAACAGGTAACTTTTCAAACATTAAGGATTTTAATTGATATTTATCCTTTACTGCACAAATGTCCCATATGCAAAAACAGCAAGCTGAGAAAAACGCATTTGAAGTTTGTCCCACACATAAGGCTACGTGTTAAGTTTTTACGAAAAAACTGGATTTCCTCCTGATTTCTAGAACAAAGTACTGGATGTTATAGGCTCTTTTGAAAGACCACACGATTTTGAACCAAACTGCATTAATAACTCAAAAGTGATGAAAATGCATATGGGACATTTCTGCGATCATGGGCAGTTTAATCGCTGGCACGCGAGCGAGGGGTGTTTTCTGTGAGGCTACAATTAATTTAATATTATTTAGGAAATTGATTTCTCACACATCGTCTCTTATAGTGCCTTTAATTTGTGAATGCCAAGTATGTACATTGAATGAATTCTGCGATGCACGTGCATTATCAAATTTATTCAGTCCAGAACGATGATTAATGAACGAGATTGAGTCAGTGAAAAGCATGCTTCGCTCGGTTAAACGTTGCTTCTAATGAAGCCACCCCTGTCATCGTAGGGTCAGCTGATCTATTAGTAGTTTAATGAGGTTGTTTTCTATCTAGACACTTTGAATCAGCTCTGGAAATAGAAAATTGATTGCATTTTTACAAAGTATAACCTAAACTTTCCACCTCCACTCCGATTTGCGTACGGGTGACGAGAAGTGTGACTTCTTCCCGCGTAATAACGCTGTTTGTTTGTTTGCAATTTTCTGCGAATCCTAATCCCGTCAAAACTTCGCTCTATCTCACTCTCTCTCTGTACACGAGATTAACCATTAGTCGGTTGACGAGGTGGTGTCGACGGCGCGGCTTGTTTAAATGCGGAGTCGTTAGCCTCAGATTCTATCGCGTGGCGCGCGAGTTCTAGGTAGGGTGGGTGGAGCTATGTTGGACTAAGTTTTTAGAACAAAAGTTTTTTTTTTATGAATTATTTTATTGTAAAAATGTTGTAATCAGCATTTGGTTAGATTTTTTTGTTAGAATCATGACTTAGGCTTCTTCTATTAAGCTACTAGTTGCAACTACTACTGCTGGATACTAGTTTTAGCAATCCTAACCAGCGCCTCCGTAATTAAATACCTAACGTAATGATCTCTATTAGGGATGGTGTTTCTATCGCTGTAGCTGCTGAATAGAGATAGTCACCGGTTTAGCTACCCAAAGGGCAGGCCGGCCGGGGGGTATTGTTCTAATGGGGTGCTTTATAATAAATAAATATCAGGAATATCGGCTCATTTTAACTGCGGCTGCAGCCTGAGGAACACCCGCAGCAGTTTGTGATAGTGTTGAGAAAAAAAAACAGGAAGAAGATGAAGCTGTTTGCGGTTGGGCTGGTGGTGGTCCTGAACTTGGCCTTCGGATCCGGGGAAGTTGGCAAGTATATCTCGCACCGCGCCAACTCAGTGTTCAAAAGTGCTAACCAACCTCGTGTGGGGGGTCGTCCACAGCTTCCGTCCTGAAGGTGTGCTCCCGAAGTGATCCCCAGCTGTCGCAGTGCATCACGAATGTGGTCGACATGATCCGGCCGAACATCGCGTCCGGGGATTATGGTCCGGGCAGGAAGGCTCCGGGCCTGGATCCCTATCCGATTGCCCAGATGAAGATTGATCACGGGGCTAGCTTCAAGTGCAATCTTGACGATGTGGTCATCGAGGGTGTTAGCAAGTTTGAGATTAAGAAAATTCGGTGAGAGAAAGCAGCTGTGCATGAGTTTTGGGAAATTTGTGATTATTGGACGTTTCTTAATCAACAGTCAAAACATCCCGGAGAAGGGATTCAACATTACCGTGAGGCTTCCGACGACTTTCGTGCACGGAAAGTATGACCTTAACATGAACATCCTGCTGCTGCAGCTGACAGGAAAGGGACCTTTCAATTTGACGCTGGGTGAGTAAATTAATACAGTAGTTTTAAAGTATATGTCAACTTATGAAGTTGTTTTGATGATGAAGACTCAATTTACGAATAAAAATCAACAAGCAAAATTCGCAACAATAAATCATTATAAAAATAAAGTTGTCTAGGTAAAATTTTTATAATTCAGTTAAAATCGTCTTCGCTCGGAAAGTCATTTTCACCCTATTGTTTTTTTTTAAATATTCTAACTTTAAGTAGAATTGACCAAATTGAACGCTTCTTGTTGGAAAAGATCCAGGTTTGTCTATATTTTTAATGAAAAATAGTGGAAGTGGAAGCATAGTTCTTGCTTATAGAAAGTAGAAAACATTATTAACATGATCGATTTTATTGTGCATAATGTCAAAATGACACATAGTGCTGTCAAAAATGTGTATTTATCAGGGCTTTTTTACCTTTTTTATTATTTTTTCATTTTTAAGCCGTTAAAGATTTTTCTCCCTTTTATAACATTTTGTGGCAAAAATTATGATCAAATGCTTAAGGCATGCTTACACTGTTTAAACTTGGAGAACACAAAAAAACAATTTAACATTGTTTACAATTTTGTTGACTTTGATAGCCCGGGGTGACTTTGATAGATTTTTCAAATGCCCGTCAAATTAATATCTAAACATTTTTGAGAATTTTGAGTATGTAAACATTAAGGAATAGCTTATTATCGAACATATATGCAAAAATAAGACTGTTACATTGGATGTATCAAAATTAGTGGCCAAATCAAATTTCTATCAATGTCACCCCGGACTATTAAAGTCACCCCAGTTTACGGTATTGCAAAATCATCTTTTAAGAGATTTCCTAAAATAAATTTTATTTGTTCGTTCCACCCCCAGAAAACACCCTGGTCAACTTCAAGATCCGGTACTTCCTGGAACCCAAGGACGGCAAGGAGTACCTCAAGTTCCTCCCCATCGACCTGCGGTTCAAGTTCGACAAGGCGCAGTTCTACCTGAAGAACCTGTTCAACGGTGATCCGACGCTGGAGCAGATCGGCAACCAGGCCATCAACGCGAATCCGCACATCCTGCTGGAGGAGGTGCGCCCCTCGATGGAGGCACACCTCAAGAAGTCGCTGACGGCCGTCGCCAACAAGGTGGTGGAAAATTCAACCGAACAGGAGCTGCTTCCGCCGTAATTTTGGGAGGTTATAGAGGAAAGTTGTATTGTTTGATATTTACCAGTGGAGAAAATTAAAGTTTTTCAGCAATTTTTCGGAGTTTGTTCTTTTACTACTTAGATCCTGTTTCTAGCTGTAGTCTACATATTTTCCACGAAGAGAAAACATTCTTTTTCCCGGAAAAATTCCATTAGTTTGCTTGTTTTGTAAAATATACATTTGGTGCGTGAAACATTCTAATGAACGTACATCACTTTAGATGATAACATCATCCATTACCGCTGATCTAACGAGCATCTCAGGAGAGAAGCTTAATCGCTTTTAATGCCTGTTTTTTGCTCGCGTAAATTGAGCCGATGGGAACTGATAGCCAACCAGAAGGGCTACCTGTTTCCTTATATAGTGCAGTGATCTCACGTCACGTATTTGTTTTAGTGTATTGAACTGGAGCAAATTAAAGTGAACAGCACGTGCTGGAACAGGGCGCTGTTGCATAATTATGAATATTTTAATATCATATGGGAATGGTATTGAGAGCTTGAACGCAACTATTCAAATCTTGATCACTGACTTATTTAAATAGATGGTATGAATGTTATCTTATTTGATGTCAAACATAACTGCTCCAAAATGGTAATGATTTTTTTCTCAGTTTATCTATCAACAACAGTAAGTTTTGTTACAGAATAGAATTTTAGTTGAATTGTTAGTACAGTCCAGACTCGGTTACCCGAAGCCTTTAATATCCGTGGTTATGATCATCCGAAGTTCGGTTATCCGAAGATTTCTATAGGGCTTCGGATAATTGAATAATGAATCAAAAATATCCCCCATTTTAGTGAAATTTAAATTCAGAGTCAAGAGAATCGCTCCCTCAAAATTTATTGAGGGCTCAAAGCCGAAATCGAATGAATAATGCTACCTAGTACCTACTCACACCATCATAACAAATGTGTTCATTCGTTAATTGATACAATAAATCGAGCCAAACATTTCATTAGGGCACAAAACCAAAAACCGCGATTCGAGAAAATCGCTTGCAAAAAGTGGACAACTTGTTTCAATTCCTATTTAAAAAAGAAGCTTGACTGTTGGTATTTTTACTGATGATACCATAAAACACATCATTATCATCAACTCTGCTTAAATGCTTCTTATTTTTTGTTGATTTTCGCAATAAAACTCATAAATTAAGAAAATCTCGTTATTAGGCCCTTTTAACTTTCCGACTGTTGTTCATAATGGGCCCTTTCTAAAAGCAATTTCGAAGAGAGCTGAAAGGGCACTAAAGCGCTGTCACCGCATTGTTGTTTGGAATGATGTTTACGGGCCCTTTTGTTTAGTTAGAAATAATGAGGAATTCAGTAGAAATTTTGATAATTGGTGAAGTTTTGTGATTAAATAGTGTAAATAAGGTACGTGAAACATAAAATTCTTCAAAAGTGTACTGAACAGCAGCCGCGGGACCGTATTAAATATTGTTCTTTTGACGAAGTTTTTCTCTGCAGAAATCCTTGGTGAAAAGTAATCCAAACTTTTTTTTGAGGTGAATTAGTGTTAAGAATGCATGAAAAGTTCACTTTATAACAAAAAAAGTTCCTTAAGTACGAGAAACTAACGAAAAATAAAAGGGCACATTTGAACATTTTTTTTGGTTTGCAGTGAAAATGGTTATGTGCCCTTTTGTGTTTTTGGTTTTTTCAATAGGAAATTGTTTGTTATCAATCTGATTCTTGGAGGGCATGTAGGGAGTGTACTAATGAATGGAATATTGGAATAATCCCGAATGTTTACGTTTTGGTTTTGTGCCCTAATGAAATGTTTGGCTCGAAATCTCCAACAAGTGTCATTCATCGACATCTGACCACTTCTTAGTCATCAAGCTGTGGTGACCGAAGCAGTTAAGTCATTGAGTTAGTTTGTCAAAGATCTCTAGTTTGATTCCCGTAGTTGACACTTCTGGTTTTTTGTTTTGACGGATGAACTTTTTTTTTGCAAATGAACCTCGAGGGAATAATTCTCTCGCCAATCTCGAGCTGTGTTCTCTGTGTCCGTGAATGGTACCATTATTCTCTCGACTCGAGGCCATTATTCTCTTGTTCGAGCGCTGCCCAGTTTCGGGTGTAGTTTTTCGCATTTTCTTACTTTAAACATCAAATTTGAGTTCTGCGAACCCATTTTAGTGAAATTGAAATGGTTTTGGAATGGTATGAATGGCCAAATACATTATATCAACATTTCATTGTCGCCATTTTGGCCGCCAACTAGATTTTTAGACTTCCAAGTCACATTGGCGTGGCGTAGTTAAAGCTTTCTGGCTCGATAATCAAAACTTAGGCAAGTTTTTAATTTTTAGTTTTTAGTTTTTAGTTTTTAGTTTTTAGTTTTTAGTTTTTAGTTTTTAGTTTTTAGTTTTTAGTTTTTAGTTTTTAGTTTTTAGTTTTTAGTTTTTAGTTTTTAGTTTTTAGTTTTTAGTTTTTAGTTTTTAGTTTTTAGTTTTTAGTTTTTAGTTTTTAGTTTTAGTTTTTAGTTTTTAGTTTTAGTTTTTAGTTTTTAGTTTTTAGTTTTAGTTTTAGTTTTTAGTTTAGTTTTTAGTTTTTAGTTTTAGTTTTTAGTTTTAGTTTTTAGTTTTTAGTTTTTAGTTTTAGTTTTTAGTTTTTAGTTTTAGTTTTTAGTTTTTAGTTTTAGTTTTTAGTTTTTAGTTTTTAGTTTTAGTTTTTAGTTTTAGTTTTTAGTTTTTAGTTTTTAGTTTTGGTTTTAGTTTTTTTAGTTTTTAGTTTTTAGTTTTAGTTTTTAGTTTTTAGTTTTTAGTTTTAGTTTTTAGTTTTTAGTTTTTAGTTTTTAGTTTTTAGTTTTAGTTTTTAGTTTTTAGTTTTAGTTTAGTTTTAGTTTTTAGTTTTAGTTTTTAGTTTTTAGTTTTTAGTTTTTAGTTTTAGTTTTTAGTTTTAGTTTTAGTTTTTAGTTTTAGTTTTTAGTTTTTAGTTTTTAGTTTTTAGTTTTTAGTTTTTAGTTTTTAGTTTTTAGTTTTTAGTTTTTAGTTTTTAGTTTTTAGTTTTTAGTTTTTAGTTTTTAGTTTTTAGTTTTTAGTTTTTAGTTTTTAGTTTTTAGTTTTTAGTTTTTAGTTTTTAGTTTTTAGTTTTTAACTCATGATTCAAATTTTGCCAATCTTACCCTTTATTGTCTCCTCGCAATACAATCTGCTTATTTTCTTTTTTTCGAGACGTCATCCCTTGAATTATGAGGTGTGACAGCGCAGTGATTGTCGTTTAACTGTTTGGACACTAAGAACCACTTTTTTTTCGAGGGTAATTAACCACCCGGGATAACACCACTCCACTATATAAGAAGATTGTTTACATTCTTAGGATTCATTCTGAGGAGGGAATCACTGTGATAGTAACATTTAATTTATTCTGGATTTTAAGATGTTGATTTTAACCTTGTTAGCTCTAGTTGGATTCGTCGGAGTTCGGGGATATTTGCGTGAGTTTTGTTTGAAAATTCTTCGAAAAAAGTGACTTCATTGAAAATATTTGCATTTTAAGCTCCCTCATTGAGTGTTTGCCATCGCGATGATCCCGACCTGGATCGGTGTGTGATTGCCGTGGTCAACAAACTGCGGACCAACATTGCCAGTGGGGACTTTGGAGATGGGGTGATGGTGCCAAGTTTGGATCCGGCCTATATCGATCGACTCGATGTGGACGATGGAGCAAATTTGCATGCCGTCTTCAAGAATCTAACTGTTACCGGTGGGAAAAATTTCAACGTGGATAAGCTTAGGTAAGATATCAAATATTTTTTGACAGAAAAATTTGTAGAATTTTGTTGTTTTTTTTTTACAGTGTAAATGTTCCTGATAAGACGATGAACATGTTAATCACATTGCACAAGTTAAAACTTAAGGGGAAGTACAACATGAAGATGAAGATCTCGTTGCTTCAAATCGATGGTGATGGTGATGCCACTTTGGATATAAGTGAGCAATTCAAAAGATGTCATATATAACTAAATTAGTCTCATAATGGTCCCCTTTTCCAGCGGACACCAAGTTCCTCCTGAAGATGCACTATCTGCTGAACAAGCAAAAGGACACCGGCCGAACGACGATGAAATTTGCGCCCATCGATCTGAAGGTGAAATTCGCCGGCGATTCCAAGTTCCACCTGACGAACCTGCTCCGGAACCAGCCCCGCCTGAACAAGGCCGCCAACGAGGCTATCAACGAAAGTCCGGAGCTGATCCTCGAAAAAGCCAAACCCGCCGTCCAGCAGTTCTTCTCGAAGGCCTTCACCGAAATCGCCAACGGAGTCATGAAGGAAGCCGAGGAGGAAGAAGCGTTCCCACTGTGATTGCGAGAGTTTTTGTTGTTTTCAGTAAAAGTTACGAAATCTTGAATAAACAGTTAAATCCCACCAAAATGATGTTTGCGCAGACCGGTTTGGTCAATCAGCACAGCAAATAGTGAACAAATTTGCGAACCCCATCAAATTCTTGGGCTGTTTATTAGTCTTAAAGCTGGCTGTAGAATTCCTCGCTGAAGATTGAAGAAGATCAATAATTACTCGTCTATCAACCATTTAATCCAAAGTCTTTCAAATCGTCGAGAATTTCGCCCAGAAAAATTTCAACCAATCAACTCACAACAATTTTATTTGATTTACGCAGCAGACAATCCCCCAAAACAGACAAACGAAGATTTGATTAACAAGAGCATGATTTGCAGGTTGTGTAGCGCGCTGTAGCGATCATCATGAGGAAGTAATTCAACCCCGAAGAGATTTCAATGCCTGCAAGAGAGACGAACTTGGAGGCATATAAAAAGGGCTTGTCGGGACTATAATGCTTAAAAAGAGACATTAAAGTGGGAGGAAAAAAGCAATCGCAGGACGGATTTTTTGTCAATTAACGTTTTGTGTGATATTCAACTTGACCGTTCAGCTTTACGGGGATTAGCATGATTTAGGGATACGGACAATGTTTTTGTGCAATTTTGAATTATTTAGAAATCATTTACAAGGTATGAATTCAATTATCCACTAATCACAACTTTTTTTTCCAAGATCAAAACGAACATTTTCAAAAATTAATTTCATTAGAAAAAAAAACAAAGTGTTTAGTCACAAGAAAAAAATCACTTTTTGAAAGTTTATTAAAATAAGTTTTTTTAAACATTTTATGCAAAACAACATAAAAAAACATGCCTCCGAAACTGCTGAACCAATTTTTGCTCGCCTTGCTTACACTTTAAAAGATAGGTGAGCAATTCTCCACCAAACCTGGCAATGGATTTTACTTTTATTTTTTGATTTGTCAAATACTTTGTGGGGGCCATCCCTATGACCAAAGAAGTGATTTTGTGTCATTGGTTCACCCATAAAAGTCTCCATACAATTTTGGCTGCTCTTCATACAAAAATAATACTTAAATATTCGATAATCTTTAACTTTTCAAGAAATTTTTTGATTGATTTAGTGTCTTCGGCAATGTTGTTAGTATTGATGGGGACTATCCAGAAAAAATAGGTACACGGAAAAAAAATCAGTGATTTTTTAATTAACTTTATATCACAAAAAAATATTTAATATGTTTTAGGGGACAAAGCCCCGCATCTGTTTAGCCATATAGAAGTATGGACCAAAAATTTTGCAGACGAGTTATATATTTTTTAAATATTGATTTTTGTAAAAAAAAATGAAATCTGGTGCAATTTTTTTTACTTTAGATTTTTTTTGATGAAGTGCGCTTTTTTCAAAATAACGCGAAATAAAGTTAAATTTAGTCGAAAAATTCCTTTTTTTAGTATATTTTTAAAAAATAGAGTCCTGTAAATATTTTTTTCAAAAGTTTTGAAAGTTCGTCTAAGAAACATTGAAGATTGAACCACTGCACAGTGGTCCGAAACCGAAATCTAGCGTGACAAAATTGATAGCGGCCACACGTTAAGATTTAGAGCTTTGGTATCTTCGGGACAAATGATCAGGGTCAATAGGGGCATCTTTTGGTATGGTGGACATTAGGGTGGTGCAAATTTTAGGGTGGTTCAGAATTTTTAATTTGGACGGGATGACGAGATATCGCTTTGGTGTCTTCAGAAAAGTTGTAGAGAACACCATTCTGAGCAACTTTGCTGAAGAGCACAAAGCTCTATCTTCAAACGGGAAGTTTCTAGAGCCATTTTTGTAATTTAGGTTGAAGTGTTTATGAAAAAATGAGTTTTTTGAATTTATCAACTCAGGCTTAAGTCGTAGCGAGTTGGTGTCTTCTAGACATTTGTAGAGCTTATCAATACACACATTTTTCTTCCAAGAGAGCAAAAATCGGACCTTTAAAACGAATGTTATAGCCAAAATACGACGAAAAAGACGCCATTTTGAAATGTGAATAACTCGAAAAGGTGGTGGAGTTTGACTTCGCTCTTAGAAGCATCTGAAAGTACACATTTTAGAGTACATTTGCTGAAAATATCTCGGGGGTCTTTTTTGTTTAACTTATTTAATCTCAATTTGAAAATGAGCATTTTTAAATCGTTTTTTGCTCATAACTTTTGATAGAATTGACCAAAATTCATTTTTCAAGAATAAAAATGTTCATTTTGACAAGCTCTACAATTGTCTAGAAGGGCTCAAAAATGTACGACATGATCTAGTGGTTGTAAAAGAAAGTTTTGGCTGTAATATTTCAGGAATCAACAAAATAATTAAATTTACAAAAAAAAATACAAAAATGACCTCCGAGATATTTTCAGCAAATGTACTCTAGAATGTGTACTTTCAGATGCTTCTAAGAGCGAAGTCAAACTGTACCACCTTTTCGAGTTATTCACATTTCAAAATGGCGTCTTTTTCGTCGTAGTTTGGCTATAACTTTCGTTTTAAAAGTCCGATTTTCGCTCTCTTGGAAGAAAAAATGTATGTTTTGATAAGCTCTACAAATGTCTCGAAGACATCAACTCGCTACGACACAAGCTTGAGTTGATAAATTCAAAAAACTCATTGTTTCATAAACACTTCAACCTAAATTACAAAAATGGCTCTAGAAACCAGTGTTCCCACGAGCCTAAGCCATCGGCTAGGCTAGGTTCATTTTTTTGGTTCAGGTTCACACCACACGTCGGCAAGCACCGTCGGCTCAGGCTCACTGAGTGCCGTGAGCCATGGTTCATTTGGTTCAAACCAGGCGAGGCTAGCCAAAATGAACCATTGGCTTGAACCTGGCTTGAACCTGATCAAAGAATGTTAGACTAAACGGCAAGCTTTGTTACACCGTAGTATGCTCAAACCGTAACATTCGCTACACCGTAGTATGATTACACCGTAACATTGTTACACCACAACATTCGTTACACCGTAACATTGTTACACCGCAACATTCATTACACCGTAACATTGTTACACCGTAACATTGTTACACCGTAACATTGTTACACCGTAACATTGTTACACCGTAACATTGTTACACCGTAACATTGTTACACCGTAACATTGTTACACCGTAACATTGTTACACCGTAACATTGTTACACCGTAACATTGTTACACCGTAACATTGTTACACCGTAACATTGTTACACCGTAACATTGTTACACCGTAACATTGTTACACCGTAACATTGTTACACCGTAACATTGTTACACCGTTACATTGTGTAACACCGTAACATTGTGTAACACCGTAACATTGTGTAACACCGTAACATTGTGTAACACCGTAACATTGTGTAACACCGTAACATTGTTACACCGTAACATTGTTACACCGTAACATTGTTACACCGTAACATTGTTACACCGTAACATTGTTACACCGTAACATTGTTACACCATAACATTGTTACACCGTTAAATTGTTACACCGTTAAATTGTTACACCGTAACATTGTTACACCTTAATATGATTACACCGTAACATTGTTATACCGTAACTACGATGCAACGAATGTTGCAGTGTAACCATGTTGCGGTGTAACCAAACTACGGTGTAACGAATGGTACGGTGTAACGAATGGTGTGGTGTAACAATGTTACGTAGTAACACTGCTACGGTATAACAATGTTACGGTGTAACCAAACTACGGTGTAACGAATGTTACGGTGTAACAACGTTACGGTGTAACAATGTTACGGTGTAACAATGTTACGTTATAACAATGTTACGGTGTAACAATGTTACGTTATAACAATGTTACGGTGTAACAATGTTACGGTGTAGCAATGTTACGGTGTAACAATGTTACGGTGTAACAATGTTACAGTGTTACAGTGTAACAATGTTATGGTGTAACAATGTTACGGTGTAATAATGATACTGTGTAAAAATGTTACGGTGTAACAATGTTACGGTGTAACTAATGTTGTGGTGTAACAATGTTACGGTGTAATCATATTACGGTGTAACGGATGTTACGGTATAATGAATGTTACATTGTAACATTGCTACACTCTAATATTTGTTACACAGTGCATTATTCCTATGGTTCTCATTAGCCTGGTTAGCCTGGCTTAAGCCATGGTTCATGGTTCACTGAACCAGGATTAAACCACAAATTGAGGCTTAAGCCGAACCAAGTTTATAGGTGAACCTAGCCTAACCGGTTCATTTGGGAACTCTGCTAGAAACATTCCGTTTGAGGATAGAGCTTTGTGCTTTGAGCAAAGTTGCTCAGAATGGTGTTCTCTACAACTTTTCTGAAGAAACCAAAGCGCCATCTCGTCATCCCGCCAAAATAAAAATTCTGAACCACCCTAAAATTTGGACCACCCTAATGTCTACCATACCAAAAGATGCCCCAATTGACCCTGATCATTTGTCCCGAAGATACCAAAGCTCTAAATCTTAACGTGTGGCCGCTATCAATTTTGTCACGCTAGATTTCGGTTTCGGACCACTGTGCACTGGTTGCTGGGATATAGCGTATTAAAGTTCCTTTATCTAATGTCGATATCTCAGCAAGCTCTTTTCGAAAACAAAACAAAAAATAATAACGGTTCAAATCGGTCGATTTTGTAGAAAATTGCCCACATCCCAACATCTAAGTGGGCTTCGATCTAAAAAGCTCGACATTTCCTGTGCTTTTTTTTTCTTAAAATAAGAATGCAGTAATTTTTGTATTGTCCTTGACTATGTTTCTACACATTTTCCAACAATTTAATTGTAATTTCCATTAACATTAAATGGTACTATCAAAAACAAACATAAACATAACAAGATAAAAAATAAATTAAAACAGGAAAAGTAAAGTTTTTCGTAGAACAAAAGTTGCTCAAAATGATTACGAAAAAAATTTAAAAAATTGCGAAAAAAAATTGGGCGTTTGAGGGCTTACTGTTTGAGGGAATCGTATTGATATGCTACAATGTTGAAAGTGGGGATTTTCAAACATATAGATACATTTCGAGCCATTGAAAAAAATGATTGATTTAAATAGATTTAATTGTTGGTCAAAAAAGTACCTAAACTTTAAACAAGAGTTTTCGTTACTGCCAAAATGACAGGATTTGTTTTACGAACATGATTTTTTCATCAACGTTTTCTGAAGATTTCCCCCAAAATCTCTTTGACCTAATGTCACCCCCGGACACAATGTCAACCCCAAAGGTCTGTTTTAGTTAAAAAAATATTTATATTTTTTAAAGCAAAGTTTGATTAAAAATTGATAAATGAACATCAAATGACATTATATGAAATCTAAAGTTCACTCTTTAATTCTTAAACAAAAAAAAAAAAAAAAACAAAATAAGAAGGAGGCTCGCTTTTTATAAAAAATACTAAGACACTTTAAAAAATAAGCTGAGTACACTATGAGTTAAGTGAATACTTTGTTTGCTCTTCAAATCAGCAAACAAAGTATTCACTTCACTCATAGTGTACTCACTATTTTGTCTCGGGACAAAAGAGTTCACAGCTGAAGATGTTTTACGTAACATTTCCAATAATGATAAATATTTATTTACAGGAATCTAAGGTATAGTTTTTTGAAGAAAAAAATATTGAATTTCGGTATAACAATCAATTATTCAACAAACCTCTTTTCTGTACAACATTTGAATATTTCCAATTGGTTTCGGATAGAACAGATACATATTAGTCCCCTATCCGGTTCATCCCAGCTGAGGGTACAATGCTTTTCCATCTTTATGTTCAAATAATGTACCGAATTCCGATAATATTAAAAAAAAAGATTGGCAATTTTTATTAATTCATAAATGAACGACTTTCTGGAATACCTAAGAAAATCGCAAGCTAGAAGAAATCCAAAAATTACTTTGTGACAACATTTAAAGATGTAATAGGTTATACTTTGACCACATGTAATAAGAAACTTGAACCTTCGGAAAGGGAAGTCCACACATCCTTCCTCCCCTGTAGATTCTGTGAAATGTAATCCGTTCTCAGAATTCTCCTTGCGGTAAACATAATGCAGTAGGGCTTGCACTCACAACACTTTCCAGCATGCTCATCGAGCTGGCTGCGTCAGTTTCTGGCGAATAATTTTGAGTATACATGATGAAGTATGTAAGCATTGAAATGAAATGAATTGTGTTATCAATGAAGTATTAAAACACATTTATGTGAATTTGAATATGTACATTGTACATCAAAACATACAAATCAGATCCAATCTGATAAGACTGTTAGTGTTAATTTGCCTGAATAACCGCAACAAATCAAGCCATTCAACTAATTACGTCCCCTTTCATCAACGTATTAATTTATAATGCAAAAGAAAATACATCACGCCTACGATCTCGCGTGACCAACGCCACGCTACTGCTATAATGTCGCGATCTCGATTAACCGCCCAAGCAAACATGACTTGTTTTTACTCCCAGCCGGCGTCGTCGTCGTCAGCATCGTGATAAGAAAAGTCGCGCGCCCAAAGCAATGAGCGTCGCGACGTTGGCTTGCTACGATCTTTGTTGTATCGTGAGGAGGCTTGTTGCGCACGTTGAATGTTGCGTGGCATCGTATCTCCTTGCGACACCAATCACTACAGTCAACTTCTTTGATGTCGATATTTGAATACGATAGTTGTTTTTCGGTTGGCATGAAATAAAATATTTTTTATTCATGGTAAAATATTGAAAATATCCACATAGAAATTTTTAACAATTTAAGACAAATGTCGCATCGCACCTCACCAGGCACGCAACGTTTCGCGCGTGATCACCTACCATCACCACACACGCACCCTCCATCGGGGGACCCCTCGGAAGCCGGTAAAGCGCCGTGCCCGTTTCGATCGTCGTCGTCGTCGCCGGCGTTCGCGTCGCAGTCACACACATTCTATAAAAGGCGCCCGATTGCTCAATTTTGAAAACAGTCGGCTCCGGTTCTGAGTGAGTGTGCGAGTGATAGCGGTTGAGGATTTCCTTCCTGGCGCGTGAGTCCTGCCCCAGCTGCCTTGGGAAATAGACAGTCTTTTTTTTCGAAAAAAAAGAAGAAGATTTGTATTATCTCCAAGGGTTCTCTCGAGTGAAAGTAAAGTGAGCAAAAGTTTAAGGAAGCTGTGCTCATCAACTCAAAAGTGAAAAGATTTTAAACGAAATTTTTTAATATTAAAAGTGAAATTTGAACATAAAAAAGTAAGAAAAAACCTTCGCAAATATGAAATCATTCGCCGCTATACTCCTGATCGGAGTAATTCTGAGGATAGACACCATCGATGCAAAATTGCGTAAGTTTGCACTAATTGAACGGTTTGCATGTTAAATTAGCTAGTTGACCACGAAGTGTGACTAAGGGGGAAGTGTGTAATGTGGAATGTTGTTTATGGGGATACTGTTATAATGATATGGTTTGAAACTAAGCAAAAAAAAAATACTTTACTACCTTTTCAACACCCAATAACTTTATTGACAAAGAAGTAATTATGAGACATAGTGAGTGCTCACAGAGTGGAAACCGTACTCGAGCGCAGCTATAAATAAGTAGTGTGTGGAAAAGTACCACTAACTAAAGGCTAACCACAAATCAGAACTAAGCCTATGTGCCAATGCCGGCTAACGGAATTATCAATTCAGCTGATACACGCAAGTCCTGGAAAATTGTGTAGAGACAAAAGTCTAGGAAAATTGAAGGAAAATGTTACAGCAATTTGGCGGCACAACTAAACGATGTCATAATGTGTAATCGTCCATTCCAGGTAGTTTTCAGTAGTGATTGAGAATTCAGAGTTAAGTTGGAGTTAAGCACGATTTGATGATCATAGTTAAATGAATTTATTAGATTGAAAACAATATTTCATTTTATTTAAAATATGTGAAATATTTGCATTCCTGTATGATTTTTGTGAAAGTTCTATTTGAAACATGTGTCATGAAAAATATATTTTTTTATGATGGATAGAATTCAAACATCTTGATTTTCATAATTTAGACTGGTACACATATTTTTAAATGTTTTGCCACCCCCTTCAAAATTTGTTTCGCTATAATTTTTGTATTCGTCAATCTTACATTTATTGAAAACTAATGATTGCATAACAGCTGAACTAGTATAAAGCACATTTTAAAACATTTTTTTAATTCAACAGTTCAGTCTATGGCTTGTTATTTAATTTTTTATGTTTTTTGACCCCTAGCCTCCCCTCTAGACTCCGGCCAGAGCCGAGAGTGAAAATTTTTAAAAAAATATTTGCCAATTTTTAAAAGAAATGATGATTTTTGAAAAAGTGTGGAAAAAGGTTAAAAAATATATTTTTAGATTACGAATTAAAATTTGCAATTCAAAATAACTTTAAATAAATTTCAAAATCGGGCAACGTTTAACCACAAAAAAAAAACAAATTTTTATTTTTTTGAAGATATCGGGAAAATTTTCTAAACATTTTTGATATTGAAGATTTAACCAATACTTGCTGCGTAACAGCCTCCGTAAGAAAATTACACGAGAAAAAAGATGTTTTCTGTTCTTCATCATGTTTCTGAGATTTCAAAAAAAAAAAAAAAAAAATACAGTCGACTCTCTGGCTGTCGATCTTCTCGATATGAATATTGCTCCATGTACCGATGAATTCTTCAGTCCCTTCAAACTGCATGCTTCAATTGGCTTTATTCCTCGATATTTTCTCTTGCTTGAAGGATCTCTTCCTCGACGGTCCCTTGGATTCTGTTTGCTTTAAAAATCTCTTCCGGTTGTCAATAATTTCACTTTCTCATGGCTTGCATAGACATTTTTCTTGGCGAAGCTTTGAAGGGTGTTTGACATTAGTTTGTTTTTGTTTGATGAACGTTGCCATGATTCTCTCCCATAGCTGGGTATCAAGAAAAAAATATTTTCAATCGAGTCTTCATTTTGCATCGTTCTGTAAACTGATGATTCTCTTCCTCGACGATCCCTTGGATATTGACAACCAGAGAGTCGACTGTATATGGACGGTTCCTTAAAAGAAGGATGATATTTTTGTAGACGGTATGTATATGAATGAGATAAATTGCAAAAACCAATATTGTTTTATAATAAATGAGGTTTTAAAAAATCTGTATTAGTGAAATGAAAGGAAAAGTCATTACTAAAATTTTAAATATTATGCCATGCCTAAATTGACGTACGGAAACACCTTAATCACCAATAAAAACCTTCACAGAACTGTGTCATAAGCTTCAATTTCCTTGATGCACATTGCTGCTGCGCTTATCATTGATTTCATTCACGTGCCACTAATTCCAAACAGTCCCCGTCCCGACCGGCAAGTAGTGCCATCACACACCGTCCAAAAAAAAGGCCACTTCGTTTTGATTACAATCATCGTGGTTGAAATTGATATTCAACGCCCATCTCGTTGATCGTTTAACCTGATCGATTTAACACCGTACCCTACGGCTCTCAATGATGAGCAATTCAGCGCTAATCGACTTCCATTCAATACCTCATTGTCGGCAAAGTGATTGCAAATTCTACGGCGCGAGTACTGTCGAAAAAATAGTAGTCACAGTCAAAACAATTGGCATTCTTTGAATGCGTGAAGAAAGATTCGATTCTTATCGAATTTTCGAGTCGAAGGTTCTACATCGTAGCAAGCCGCGACGTGACCAATCGATCGCGCTTCTAGAATGATCCTCCGTAATGACTAGCACAAACATCATGTTGCCTACTTTGATCACCGTCCAATAAATTTATGTCTTCACCAACTTTCAGCTCCCTCAATCCACGTGTGCAAACGCAACGATCCCGACCTGAACAAGTGCATCGTCGAGTCGGTGAACGCGCTGCGGCCGCTGCTGGCCACCGGCAAAATCTCCGACGACTTTTCGATCCCGCCGCTGGAACCGCTGGCCCTGTCTACCGTCAACATGGACCGCGGCTCGGAGTTTAAGGCGACCTTCAGGGAGCTGCTCGTGAGTGGGCCGAGCAAGTTCCAGGTGGACAACCTGAAGTGAGTTTTGAACGGTTTCTGATAAAATCCCTTAGCAGAAAAATACATATAAAAACAGATTATTTATCTTCTTCCCCGTCAAAAGGGAGATACCGATCCGATCCGGCATGACTTGCAAAGTCACCGTATCGGAACTGGATTTAAATGACGCAGTGTGAGTTTGTCACAGCTCAATATTAATGGCAAACACAAAGTCTGGCCGATGAACTCATCAAGCAGCACGTTGTTGTTTTTGGCAACTTGTTTGGTTTACAACGATGAATTAGGTAGAACAGACATAGAACAACAAAAATAATGCATCGTCTTCCAAAATTCAATCTTTAAAGTGCTCTTAAAACTGCTGTAGCTATTGCCTGTAGTCCCGATTCACCCCGGTTTACGGTATGCAAAAAATTTGCAATGCTTTTTTCAATTCTAAAAAAAATATTATTTTTTTCAATTGCGAGTAAAAAAAACCTATTCTAGTCATTTATTATGTGATATTCTCCGTTAATATATTATTAACATGTTACTTTATCTAACATAAGGAGGTTGGTGTCCTCCTTACATGAATTTATTTATTTATAAACAAAACATTTTCCTACCATTCATAACTTTTGATAGGGTTGTCAGATCTACAATATTTTGGACTCGTTTTTAACAATCGATGAACAAAAATGTTGAATTTGCGTGCTGAAAAGTCTTGTGATTTAGCCTCACGCACTTTTTTTGTAAATATCAACAATTGCAGTTTATCCAAAAATACCCAAATATGCGTTACAAAAATTAAACTGGCCAGTTTTACTGCGATGCGTTTACCGCAGAGAGGATTCTGTGAATGGATATCATTTCACTGAATCTTCAGGAGAAGAGGAATGCGTGGTCAACTTGAACCAATGCCTAAATTATATAGAATAAATAAATTCATCAACAAAGCAACAATAAAATAAAAAAATATATAATTGAGAAATCAATTGAATACCACGCAAAAGTTGAAAAAATAACTTTAGAGTTATTAGGTTTTTTGCTAGATTTTCCTGCTCCTGTTACCCCTTTTTCAAAGATCAAAACATCGATTGATTTAAATGTACCTAGTTATAGTTGAAAGGAATTCCATACCTCTATTTAATGTATATTAAATACCGTAAACCGGGGTGACTTTGATAGGATTTCAATTTGTTTTTAGAATATTTTCCAACAGGTAAGGTTTTTCTTAAGATTATTATTTTTAAAACATGTACTGGGGTAGACCACACAAAGTCAATGCACTATTTTGGAAAAAAGTTTTTTCAATAATGTTTAGAAAATTAGTTTCGTTAAAAATTCTTAGTTTGAATTCCGGGGTGACTTTGATAGTCATAGTTTTTCTTGTTAAAATCATAAAGTAGCACTAAAGTAGCTGATATAGTATTTAAGAAAAAAATCAATGTTTATATTTAGTTAACTAAGTGTATAAGCTTTTAAGCAAAATACATATAAATTTTAGGTAAAATTGTTAAAAAGTCGGAATTTTGCCTGAAATTTGTTAAAATTAGTTTTGTTTATAAAATTATCGATTTATATTGCATTTTAAACTGAATTCGAAGCACGAATCACAAGTTTTCACATTTTACATGAAATTTGTTCAACTGAAATTGCCTATAAATTTAGAGAGTGTTTATAATTGTGTTTCAAAAACACATATTATTTATTTTTTACAAACTTTTGTAACCTTCTCCTAGTGGAAAATTGTCCAAAGAATCCGAAAATTCATTCCGTTTTTCGATTAAAAATCATGTTCATTGAGAAAATCATGACACTTTGAGAAGTTTAAAATAATGACATTCATCAACATTTTCTTAACAATAGTTAACTAACTTTTTAAACTTGACAAAATTTTATGAAAAGTTCTTCTTTAGGTACTTTGAACACTTCTCTACCACGGTCAGTATGTTTCTAAACCATTCCTTACGTATTTTAATTGTAATCTTCATTTTGTGGAAAAATCGCAAACCTATCAAAGTCACCCCGGCTATCAAAGTCACCCCGTTTTACGGTACCACAATATGTAAAACCGATAAGTACCACAAATAAACAAAATTGAATTGAATTGAAAAAAGTTTAGAGATATCGGCAGTTGAATTTTGACATGTTGACATATTTAGTGTTTTTTAAAAGAAAAAATATATTAAAAAACCTTTCGTAAATTGTTAACAATTGTACGAAACTTAAAAAAAACTCTATATTCTTTATTACTGTTCAATGTTTTGCTACGAGTTTTTGGAAAATTATCAAACACTAATGATAGTTTTTGTTATTTTTTTTAAAGAATAATGGCTATACTTTTTCTTGACCCTAAAGTCAAAGTTTTATGTCTTCTACAATGTATAAATAACAATAAAATATCATTAGAGTATGAAGAATTTGAATTTTGTTTTGTTAAAGAGATGGAATTTTTAGGTGTTTTCAATAAAAAATATTTCCTAATCATCTGCAAAATTATCAAAAACACCAAATTTGTCAAAAACTTTTTTCTATATCTTTTTATGAATAAATACAATCCTTGAAAAAAAAAAATATATTTTTTTATCTATTTCTAAAAAGTTCGAAATCTATTGTTATTGCGAATTAAAAAAAATATTTATAATAAAGTGTAGAAAATAGGTTCTTGAAACTTTGTTTAAATGATTTCATGTAAAAAAATATTTTAATGTTTATTTCTTGTAGTAAATAATATTTTGTTTTAAGTATTAACCAGTAAAGAGAATTGGATATCCAAAAAAGTGGATGGTCCCTAATCATATCCTCATTTCTTTTCAATTTCAGAGTAAATATCGACAAACTAACCTTCGACTTCAACATCTACCTGCCGAAGCTCTCCTTCCGCGGAAAGTACGATCTGAAGATCCGTCTGCTGCTGCTGAACATTGCCGGCGTCGGCGATCTGAAGGGTGTCTTGGGTAAGTGGTTCTCCCTCCTCCGGTTATGCAATAACTCAAGCCTCACTTAACTTACAACCTTCCCCCACCCACCCACGCTCTACACAGAAAACTCCCGCGCACGTGTCAAGCTGTACTGCGAGCGGTACGACCGGGACGGCCAGCAGTACATGCGCGTCAAGCGGCTCGCCGTCAAGATCCAGATCGAGAAGGGTCAGTTCGACATGAAGGACCTGTTCAACGGCGACCCGGTGCTGAGCCAGGTGGGCAACCAGTTCATCAACGACAACTCGCGCCTCTTCCTGGACGAGCTGACGCCGGGATTGGAGCGGAGCCTGTCCGAGACGTTCAAGAATACTGCCAATGAGATCCTGCAGTTGGCAACGCTCGACGACATGTTCCCGGCGGCGTAGAGCTCTCTGCAAAGCTGTGGCTTATTTGTTGTACCTTAAGTCCAGAAACACCAAAAATGCACCCCATTTACTACTTTTTTTTTATCGACACCCAGATTAGTTTAGTAAAGTGCTCTGTTGAACTTTGTCTCTTCCTGGTCTTATCGATACGTAACTGGAACACCTTGTTGTCTGTGATGAATTGTTTGTATTAATTTTGTAACCTCGATCAAACTAGCATGTAAGCAAAACTTGGAGATGTACTGTAACACTATGATTTAAAAAAAAACACGTTTTTGTAAAAACGGAAGTCACTAATAAAGATGGTAATGATTACGAAGTCAGATTTTCGTCGATTGTCCGAAAGCACGAATCGTCTCTGCGGTAAACTTTACGCGAAGTAGGTCTGGCCGACCTGACGTTCAACATAATGTCTTAGGAAATAAGACGATTGAGACTTGTGACGATTACCCCGTTAAATGAGTTTATTACCCACAAAATCACAGCATTTCAAACAAATCCATCATCAGCCTACTGTGCCAATCACACACACGGAAGCGTACACACCATAATTCCAGCAATTCCAGCGCCAACTACGCGAATCAGCTAAAACTGTCGTTCTTTTCCTCTAATCAACCAAATTGGCAACCAGCCGCAGCAGCTCTTGGAAGAAGTGACACTCACACACGTCATAGCAGCAGCGACTTTGCGTCTAAGCCGGTTCAAATGTTGGTGTTGACAGACGCGTTGAAAAGCTAATATTGTTCTATTCAGCGTGGGGTAACGCCTGGTTATCGTAGACACGTGCCTCTCTTCAGCTTTTCGTGAGTAGAGATGCTAGAATTCTTCAGACTTGCAACCGAAAGCAAGTCAATAGCACAGACAACTGGACTTGAAGCTTGATTTTTAGGTTATGTGTAACGATCAGTTTAAATCACGTTTTGAAACATTATAACACCCATTTTTTTATAATTTTGCGTAAATTTGTACGTCTCATCCACATCGAAGAAGCTGCTAATCACTGAAAGAATTTCTCACACAAGTACGAAACAAACGAGTAAACTCCCACTGGTGCACTAACCCTAAGCCGAACGCATTGTCTACGGCAGTGCCAGTGCCAGCAGTCAGTAGTGGTCACTTAAGCCTTATCAAATCATGCCAATTTGCACGTCAATTTCAATCTAGCGAATTCTCTTGGCGACTGCTGGCTGACTTGGTTGTAATTTTTGCCCGGCCTGACGACGTGCAAATGAATGAAGCTTCCGTATCGAGCTAGGTGGCCTTGTCGCGGGCGTGAATCACTTCCCGAGCGGGAGAGGCGACGGGATTCTCGTGCAGTTCATCGAAGCAGGCGTACCTCTCGGTGCAGTTTCTGGATCGTCCGAAGTGTAATCACTACTGGTTGGATGCTGATGATGACAGTCATTGAAAACATAGACGATGGGGTGGTTGATAGTTCAACTTTTCACAACGTCGTCAAGGGGCTTTCAAAACTGTGGTTACCAAACATTTCAATAAGCAAAGACTATAGTCTATTATGATATTGTCCATGTGTAATGTAATACACTGACTATACAAACATTTTTTTCCCAAATATATTTATAGGGTATAATACAATTTTCAATCGAAAAAAACCCTTTTTGAAATTTTGAAAAAGTAAACTGATTTTGAGTCACAGCTTATATATGGTTCAATTTTCGAAAATTGTATTTTTTAATTTTTCAAAAGCGCTCAAACTTGTCTATCTCTGAAAACAAATATTTTTCAAAAATTGGCTTCTTACCATTAATCAACTATTAGTTTATTTTTCAATGTTAAAAATTCAATGATTGATGAAGTTGATTGATTGTTTGATTCTTAAAATCCAGTCCAGACTAAAATCACATAATTTGGTCTCAAAGACCATTTTTTTGGACTGAATTTTTTTTCATGTTTTTATCAAGTCTTTTGTTCTATTTGCATTTTGCGACACTTTTTTCAATGTTCTGTAAGTTTAGCTTCGAATTAGAAATTTAGTTTTTTATTCTAATCGATTTGATGTCTTCTGCAAAGTTGTAGGTATTGATGAGGACTATACTAAAAAAAGGTACACGAGTAATTCTCTACGAAATCTGTTTTTTAGAGTTTTAATTTATTTGATTTTTAATCCGACTGACATTTTTTTCGGGCCTTCGGTATGCCCAAAGAAGCCATTTTGCATCATTAGTTTGTCCATATAAATTCTATACAAATTTGGCAGCCGTCCATACAAAAACGAGGTATGAAAATTCAAAAATCTGTATCTTGAGAAGGAATTTTTTGATCGATTTGGTGTTTTCGGCAAAGTTGTAGGTATGAATACGGACTACACTGAAAAAAATGATACACGGTAAAAAAATTTAGGTGATTTTTTATTTAACTTTTGTCACTAGAACTTATTGTGCAAAAAAACACTATTTTTTATATGTTTTAAAGGGCATCAAATGCCAACTTTTCAGAAATATTGGTCGTATCTATTTTTCAACTTCATTTTTCGATGTAAAATTAAATTTGCAATCAAAAAGTTTTTTTTTGTTATTTTTTTATATGTTTTAGAGGATATCAAATGCAAACTTTTCAGAAATTTCCAGGCTGTGCAAAAAATCTTTGACTGAGTTATGATTTTTTAAACCAATACTGATTTTTTAAAAAAAATCATAATATTGGTCGCAAAAATTTTTCAACTTCATTTTTTGATGTAAAATTTGCAATCAAAAAGTACTTCAGAGTAATTTTGATAAAAGGCACCGTTTTAAATTATTGAAAATAGTCGCAGTAGTTCATTTTTTAAATTAGTGCAAATGTTTGCCTACCTTTGAAATTTTTTTTTGAAAAGCTGAGAAAATTCTCTATCTTTTGCTTTTTTGAATTTTGTTGATACGACCCTTAGTTGCTGAGATATTGCCATGCGGTGCTCTTTATCAAAATTTCACTAAAGTACTTTTTGATGGCAAATTTGATTCTACATCGAAAAATGAAGTTGAAAAATGTTTGCGACCAATATTTTGATTTTTTTTTATTAAATCAGTATTGATTAAAAAAATCATAACTCGGTCAAAGATTTTTTGCACAACCTGGAAATTCTTGAAAAGTTGGCATTTGATGTCACCTTAAACATATCAAAAAATAAAAAAAATGTGTTTTTGTGCAAATCAAGTTTTAGTGACAAAATGTTTAATAGAAATTCACCAATTTTTTTTTACCGTGTATCATTTTTTTTCAGTGTAGTCCATATCCATATCTACAACTTTGCCCAGTACACCAAATCGATCAAAAATTTCCTTCAAAAGATATAGATTTTTGAATTTTCATACATCATTTTTGTATGGACAGCTGCCAAATTTGTATGTAATGTTATATGGACAAACTAATGATGCAAAATGGCTTCTTTGGGCATACCGAAGGCATCAAAAAAGTTTCAGTCGGATTAAAAAATACAAAAAATTAAATTCTTAAAAAAAGACTGATTTCGTAGAGAATTGCTCAATCGATTTGTTGTCTTCTGAAAAGTTGTAGGTCTTGCTTAAAAAAGAAACACGGAAAAATGGCGGTTATAAACCAACTTTTATTCACAAATATGTTATTCTTAAATATGTATGTTTTAATTTGTAGCCGTTGCAAATATTATTAAAAGTTTATGTGCCCTCCACCTCCAAATTTATTTCGGTAATCAGGGGGCAAGACAAATATTTTTTTTTCGAAAAACATCAAAATTTTAATGGAAATAGAAGTCTAATCATCCGAGAACAATCTAATATCTAAATATGTAGCATGTTTGGAAACACCGTGGCCTACTATTTTTTTGCCCTCACCACCCCCAAAAATTCACCAACTGACCTCGCACGATCCGTACGAGCTGTTGATCGAGCTACGATTTTCCAGCGGAAATTTTGCAGCATGCGTTCTATTCCAAGTTCCGGATTGGAAGTGAGAGTCGCAGTTGGACTCACAATCCAAAGGTCGCGGACGCCATCCCAGTTTTTTTTTGAAGAATTTTTGGTAATTTGGTGTAATTTTTATCGAAAATCTTTTAATCTGATATTTTCTTCCAAACTATGGTTTCATTACTGCTCAATCATAATGACGAGGGAGTAATTGATTCTTCCGTTCACTTCCATTCTTGAAATAACCTTTTCTTCTTCACCGACCAGCCTTCGATCCCGAGCTTCAATGACTGCCGGACGCTGATGATGATTATTACGCCAATGATGGCGATCATAAACTTATTCCCATCAGAACATTCAGAGCACACTGACTGGCAATAGTGCCCATACATGGAACATGGTTCCGACATCAAACTCTCTTTCTCTTTCTCCTGGATGATCATCGCCATCATCGTTTGGACTCTTTGACCGCTCCGTTTGAGTTAGAGAGAGCACACTGGGCTTCTGGAATTTCATTCGTGAATTCACTTTCGCAGCCGAAGGAAGTCGACCGGGGAGTGTTACGTATTACGAGAGGAGTTGATAAGAGTAGGCTGTGGTAGCGCGTTTCGTTTGAGATTAGAAGGACGATGTCTACTACGATGTTCAGGAAGTTTTGGCTTGCTGCGGTGATGCTTTGCGGTGTTGCTGGAATAGCCGAAGGATTCCCGCGTAAGTCGAGATCGAGATGAAAGGTGATCGTAAATCAGACCACAAAGGGTGCAGAGAACAAATGTGCGCGGTATACTTGGAGAATTGCCGGAAGTGGAAAATTGTTCCGCGTTGAACGGTCGAACGCAAAAAAGTACAGAACAAGAAATTTGTACGCAGGGTGCGATAAGAGAACCATGGGGATGGGATTGAAGTGGATTGTGTTCAGAACGTAGAGGGATCAGAGGCAGAGAGTGAGTACGAACGGGAGGTGTACCAAGAAACAAGTTATTCACACTCGACATTGGCCTTGAAACATCATACATACAGTCGGGCTGGCCACTGCTGTTGGTGTACTTGTGAGCGCAATACAACCATAGCATGCCATGAGTGATCTCGCGATGCGGCAAGATCGCGATCTTTAGCGGCCGCTTGATTCGGATCAAGTGGTGTCAGCAACCTGGAGTACTGCGCGCATGCACAACGGTACTCAATGTGGGAGACCTATTTGCAGTCCTATCACCTGTTTCTATCCCGAGTCAGGAAGAGTCAGTGAAACTCTCTTAAAGGTGTCTTTCAAGAAGATCAAGTTTTTTGACGAAAGCACTCCACTTTCAGAACACCGCTCCGCACTTGATGCAGAGTTCGGCCTACTGTGCTGTGCAAGTGCAACGGCAACAAACTTGTCCCTTGCCGGGCACCTTTCAAAGCCTACTGAGAGCCATAATTTACGCACCATTACCTGGTTCTGGGAGGTTCTCGGTACGATCGCTTCTGATCTCTGCTGGAAAGATACCTTCGAGGAAACAAGTTCAGGTCGTGCGGCGCAAAAGAAAAGAATTATAGAGCAACTTTTCAAAACGTCTTACGAGTCTTTTGTCAACAAACAGCATCCTGATCAAGCTTCAAATTATTATCCGTTGCAGTGACTAGGAATGATCATACGACATTTTGAAAATTTATCCTAGAACGCCGATGTTCTTGTGCCGGTTATGAGAATTAAGCGACGGTGCGCGCAAAAGTTGAATGATCTCCAGCGAGAGAGTGTGGAGAAAACAAAACAATGCAATTTCCGAGTGAGGAGACCGGTTTCGGCGGCTGACTGTGCAAAGGAATCTAAAGAGAAGGAAAACGATCATTCAAGGACGATAAAAGCTCTGTTTTGTTTTTATGACCTTTTAGTTATGGGGCGTGGAGGGTTGAGGAGCGAGTTATGTTGAGGTTCTTATCGGTATTGTCGCTATAAATAAATTCTTGTGGGGAACTTGTTCATGACACATTTCCGGGATTGTTTAAAGAAAGAATAATGTGGTTATAATGCTGGGATGAAAAAAAAACGTTGAAAATCATTGGAAATTTAATGAAGAACATTTAAATCGTGCGTCTCTTGAAAAACATTACAATTTTAAGAGTTGTTTTTTCTGCTGGAACATGAGTTATAAATTCTAAATGGTTTGAATTTTTGTCAATTCAATACGAAACAAAATTTGATTAATCAGTAGCGTAGCGAACTGAGTCACAGAATCTTGATCATTGCTCGGTTGGGGCTTGATTTGCTTTTGAAAACATGCTTCCGGGGCAAGGATCAAGTTCATGTTTCTGTAAATTTCTTTTTTATGCGTGAGATGGATTTTAAGATTTTTGTGATAGCAAATTAATCACCTGTCTGGTTTGTTTACCTCAGTTAATTAATATTATGTTTTAGATTTTGGAAACCTGTTTTGTTATGGAATGAATTTTAAGTAACTACAGAACACTAATTATTGCAAGACAGTTAAGAAACCCAATATACAATTATACACAATGAGGAAAACACTCTTAGACCAACTATCTGTCATCTAAAAAAATCAGCAAGACGACATTTACTATGGTTTAAAAACTGTCTATTAATGTAATAAAAAATCATGTTCAAAATATATTTAATTAATAGATGATTTTCAATCATCCTAAATATTTCATGAAGATATACATGATTAAACTGAGTTTGAAACGATTTTAAGCTCAACATTTCGCCGTGCGCAAAGCGGACTGTCAAACTTTGTGAGCGTTTTTCTCTAAACATCCAGTTGAATAACGGATGCAACGATATCTCGCAATGGGAAGGACCATATTGGCTGAAAATTTGGGTGAAGACTCCCAAGACATGACGAAGCCCGATTTTTTAAAAAATACAAAAATCAAAAACTTGCGTTTTTTATATGAAAAACATAAAAAAATATCTTTTTTTCCAAATAAACTTTTTGAAAGTCGGCTTTCGTCATGCACACGGGACTTGTTTCACGAGATTTCACCAAAATTGTGAGCCAAATTGGTCAAAAAAGTGTTGATATATCGTGGCACTCGTTTTTTGAAAGTGCTAACTTCAAATAGCTATGTCTCGGCAATGATACAACTAAATGTCTTCAAATTTGTTTTGCTAATAGAAGAAAATGTATATTGTAATGCCCTGAAAACGGATTTAAAAAAAGTTTAAATATGTACTCAAACCAACCCCTGACATTTTTGCCGATTTACATGTATGTAACCCCTTATCAAAAATATTGTACATCATTTGTAGTTTTACAAAGTGTTATTGTGCTGATAAAAAATAAGCTTTATCGCTGTAAACAGTATTATTAGCAAATAAAGCTTGAATTGAAAGAACCAATTGCTATCAAATTAAATAAATTTAACAATCATTTTCGTACAACATTTTGAATCTATGATTTAAAATATCAATATTCAATTGTTTGTCTTTCCTCAAGCTTAACTGGAGTCGAGGAAGAAAATATTTATAGCAACCTTTTACGATTTTTGTCAGAAAAATGTGCACGTAGTTAACATTAAAATTTTTGTTGGGCAACTAAGCCAGGGAACAATGAAATTTGAAATACCGGCAACTGGGGTCAATGCGATTTTACCATCAGATATTTTGCTGTTTGAGCATGATAGACTACTTGTTTACACATACCAAATACAAAAAAAAAAAAATGTTTGCATTCATCCTAATTTTAAGTTCTCAAAACATGCAGCTCCGATTCACCTCAGTTGACGGTACCTATTTGCATTTTGTTCTTTTAGAATATCCGTTATCATTTATAGAGCATTTTGCAATATATCTCATCCTGAATGAAAAAAAATCGAATGATTTTGTTGAAAATTATCACTAATACTTTAAATTTTCAATTTCTTCCAGGAAACGAAGCCAACGGCTGCCTCCGCCACTCGCCCTCCCTCAACAAATGCATCGAGCGAGCCGTCCAGTACTACATCACGTACATGGCCAACGGGAAGATCTCCGACCGGTACTACGTGATGTCGATCGATCCTCTCGGCTTCCCCAATGCCACGCTGGTGCGCAACCGGAACATCCACACGTATTTCCTGGGCCGGGAGATGCGAGGCTTCAAGAACTCGTTCGTGACCGAAGTGAGGGCCGATTTGAACAAGTTGGAGTTTTTGCTGCAGTTTCACATGCCCGCGATTGATGTTCACGGATCCTACCGGGCTGAGCTGGCTCACGAGCGACAGATCGCCGAGTGGGCAAAGATGTTCTCGTCGATGCGGAACTCTACGCTGCGGATACACTTGAAGGGGATCACGTACGAAAGTGAGGATCGGATATACGTGCGGGTCAACATTACGGACTTTGATCTGACGATCGGGGATCACACGGTTGGGTTCGGGTGGTTCACCATGAGCGGAAACTACTCGGATCATAGTCAGGCATTTGATCTGGAACGGGGGCGAAACATTCTGTCGGTGGTGGAGAACGAGGTCACCCAGAGCTTTCGGGACAAGTTCCAGCTGCTGCTGAACGAGATCTTGCGGCTAGCACCGTTCGAGCGGTTCTTCCCGAGTCAGTGAGGGGGCCTTCGGGGGAATGGGTGATTTGTAAATAGTTCTCTTCTTTGTAATAATAAACACAATATTTATTTTTGTAAAAGGAATAATTTATTGAGTGAGAAAAAAACTTGCATACAAGGCAACTTGCACGCGATGTTGCGTGCGAAGCTCGCAGTACCATTCAATTACAGAACTCGTCGACACGCGTAGCCCACTAGATCGCATCCAAGTCTTGCACTGACCTGGGTCAACACGCAACGTGTTGGGGAAGTGTGTCGGTTAAGCAACGCATGCTTCGTTGGTTGATCGACCGTTTTGTCGCGCAAAGTGTGAATGAATGGGACTCTTCGCGGCCTACTGTTCAGCAGGTTCGCAAGTGACGATCACAATTCGTTTGGCTTTGTCCACACGCGTGCCTCGCAAGCTGGCGATCACAGAATGAATTTCGATTCATTGACGCAATTTTCGCTGCCGGTTCCGTTGATTGTTGGGTGGCCAAAAATATAACGTCGAATCAAGTGCGCTAAATTAGCGTCTACTCGAGCTCGCAGGACAGCCAATTGGGCATCGGTCTCCGAGGGAAGATCGGGGAGCTCGCGCACTTGGAAATAGAGCACGGCGACTGCCGCCGACGCTACCCGCTTGCAATCGGTCAAGTGGCGTCAAATCAAGTGTATTGAGAGCATCTTCCCGCCATTGTCCCGCGCCGTCCAGGTCCAATTCTGCATCGCGCAGTTGCAATTTGGGACCGTATAGCTGGGCTGGATGCTGCGCGCGAAAGAGATGTCACTACTGTCGCCGAAGCGCCGCACCATTTTAATTTGATTTAATTTCAATTGATCGACATGGTGGTAGATGTTCAAGCTTGGGTGTGACTGCTCCAGGCGGGAACTATCCAGACGATGACGATACTTGTCCGCGAAGGGGCGAATTTTGGCAACCGATAATTTTTGCAACATATTAGAGTCGGGCGGACAAAGTGGTCCACAGCGATTGATTGACCGGGCCGCAGTCTCGATCGATCGTTGGTGTCGTGCGGAGTTCTAGTGTGTCTCCCGAATCTTTGTACCACACTTCGCTGAACAAAATGGTCTCATCTGGCGTTTGTCTACTGGTACTGGCGAGCATCCAGCTTGCGCTGACGGCACCAACCCGTAAGGAATAATCGCGATCTTCGTGATCTGCAGCTAACGATCACCGTTTGATTTCAGGACGACGGCAGGACTCGGCATCGGGAGGATGCCCACGCGGCGCACCGGACTTGGACGACTGCGTCGGCACCTCAATCCAACAGTTTGTCAATTTCATGGCCAGCGGCAAGCTTTCGCCAAAGGTAGCGATCACGCCGTTTGATCCGCTACTGCTCCCGAACATGACTATCAGTCAAGAAACCAAGGGTTTGACCGCCGTCTACGTGAACCGATATCTGATCGGTCTGAAGAACAGCTTCGTCCACGATACCAGGTAAGACGCGTCCAAAAGCTGTATGATCGCACTTTTGATTGAACTTTTTTTCTCTCAAAAGTGTCAACCTGGGCAAGCGGGAGTTCAGCTTAACCTTACTTATGCCGGCGTTGGAGCTTCTTGGCATGTACTCTGCTGAATCGTTCGAAGATCATTCCGACACGGAAAACTCCATACTGACGATCTCGATTAGTAAGTTCTACCTCTTGGAACCCATTAAGATCACCAGCTAACCCAACCTCCAATCTCAACAGGAAGCTCAACGGCCAAGTTCCGCGTTCTGGGCGATCTCTACAAAGCCCCGTCGGGAGTGCAACACCTGCGGCTCAACGTGACCGACGTGCAGCTCGCCCTGGGTCACTACATGATCAACGATCTGGACCACAGTACGCACATCCCGCGGGCAAACCGGCACTTTAACGCCCTGCCCCGGCTGGAGTTTGTCCGGTTGATCGAGGCCGACCTGCGGACACAGCTGGGCGCCCGGTTGCAGCACATCGCCAACGAAGTGTTAGCGTTAGCCCCGTACGAAAAGTTCTTCCTGTGTGATCACCAAGCGTTGACGCTTGGTTGCATGGTAATAAATGGCGCCTAAGAAAACTCTGAAAACGACGACGCCGAGTTTGTGTGTGCGATCAATTGCCAATAAAACAATGTATCACACAGTCCAACGGGAAGGGCGGGAGGGGAATGCAAGTCGTCTTGTTTTGCTGTTGTTCAGTCCGTGTGTGTCCACTTTGGTCGCCGAGAGTCGCCGAGTTGCCGTGGTTGATTGATTAAATCAAAATGGCATTGATGCAGTTCAAAAGCCTTGGCGCTCGGCACAGGGAAGATTCGGACGATCGCGACGAGTACTAAAACGAAATGTTCATCATCACCATCCCCCTATTGAAGTGCATCTGGAAGCTGACAGGACGTCGTTTAAAAATATTAATTTACGGCCTGCATGAGTTCGAAATCGACACTTTTTAGAAGGTGCATCGGCCAAGTCCAATGACCCTGACGGCCGTCGTCGCGGTCTGGAGGAAGATTTTTGGCGCGACGAGATCGTGTCTTCAGTTGAACGATGTAGGTCGGTTGTTGAACTGGCGAGCCGGGGAGTTGCTGGGGTGATCAACACACGCCGAAAAAAAAAGTGTGGATGCTCTCTCCGTAATTAGTTTGTTTGGGTGCGACAAATTTCGGGCAATGATCGCGGGCAGGACGGTGAGATTTTTGAACGGTTGATTGGATAGGCATTGAAGAGGTTGAAGGTAGAAGTGAAGGGATTTTACTGTGATTTTTAACATGATTCCATTTAAAAATAAATTGATTTTAAACATTCAAGCATAACCACATTTCATTGTATGAAAATATATGCCACTAATGATTCTTTCGATAATGTCAACCTGAGAGTCAACTGTATGAAAAACTGTGGGTTTGGGTGTTAAGCTATTCAAAATCCATACATTATTTTTTCAGCATTCTCAAAAGCTGTACAAGTAATTTTAAACTATTTTAGCATTGGTTTAAGTTTGCTACTAGTTGCTACTCATTTGTAGTATTTAACTGTGTCTACGAATTATTTAACTGGATTTTTAGATGCAAAAATGAGTAGTTGCCTCAAGCGCCAAGTGGTCATTGGTGAAGTTTAATAATCTTCTAGGAAAATATTTGGATTGATTTTAAAATTTGAGCAGTCATTTCAAAAGACAACTATAGTATAATATCTCTCTCAAAATGATTTTAAACAATACTTTTGCAAATGTATCTTTTCTTCTATTTTCAAAACATCCTTTTTAGAAAAAATAAATAAATTTGATGTGCAAACTTGACCTCAAATAAAATTTTGTTATAAATGTAAAATATTCGTAAAAAGATTTTCCTATTTCGAAATAAAATTTATATTTCGAGCATATCCACCAACTCACACAGCAGTTGTTCCGACCCCTATTTGATTTGCGTGAAAGTTTGTTCTAAGAGGTAAACTTGGTCACTGATCACGAATTATATTTTTTGGTACCTTGTGACGGTGGGGCGGTACGGTCTCTTCCATTTATGAACATGCGAAAAAAGATGAGTTTTTCAATAATGTGTAGCCTGAAACGGTGATGAGATGGAAATTTGGTGTCAAAGGGACTTTTATGTAAAATTGGACATCCAAATTGATGGCGTACTAAAAATTCCGAAAAAAGCAAATGGTTTTTTGTTTTTTTTTTTTTATTTTTGAGTACGTCATCAAATCGGGCGTCTAATTTGCATTAAAAGTTTTTTTGACATTTCATTGGCTGCAAATTATTGAAAAACACGTCTTTTTCGCATGTTTAAAAATGGAAGAGGTTTTACCGGCTACCATCACGATGATGGTGATCAGGGATCAAAATTTCACCTAAAAACAATGTTTCACGCAAATTGAAGAGGAGAGGTTCGTAGAAAATTGACCATTTGAAATATTTTAGCTACCTAGTTGCTTAAAATCATTTCATCTTTAAATCTGGTGATCAATCCTCTACGAAATTGGCCAATTTCGTGCAATTTAAATGTTTCGTACTTATTTGGTTCAACTATTGTTTTTTAAAGATGTAGGTATTTTAGAGGAAAAAAAATCGGCAACTTCTCAGCCATAAAGAAAACGGAAAAAAATTGCGTTATGTTATAATTCTTGAAAAATACAGTTTTGGAAAAATGAGAAAAATATCTCAGCTAAATTATAAGCAAACACTTATGCCTATATAGATCCAACGAAGCATTTAAATCATAAACATCAACATTCACTCGATTTTGTAATCCAAAGTATTACTGCATGCCGTTGCAACGGCAGAACGACTAAACCTGGCAGAACGTAAACAAAATAGTGTACAATCCTGCTGTGCAGCTCAGTTCAGCCCTTAGTACAGTAATCTCGTGCGTGACAAGTACCGCGTGCGATAAACAAATCAATCACGTCTCGTCCACTGCACTGTGAAGAGACTCCTCTCGGACATCGTACTTATCTCAGCACAGCTGTCCCATTAGTCATAACACTTTACAAAACGCTAAGGATCCTCAGCCGACCGTTGCTTCTAGAAGCCATTGACACGCTCGCAGTGTCTAGTAGCTGAAATTCTAACCGTTAAAACTTTCTGCCACAATGAGTTGATTTCCAGACAAAGTCGGGCTCGTCCAATTAACTTAGTATGTGCAACTTATTAGCACTACTCGTCTATCGATCAAAGTACACCTCGGCTAGGTATGCAACCCTTAATCAGTTGACTTAAGCAGGACACAGACGCACGCACACTTTCATTAATAAACCATCGATCGATCGATCGGTCGCAGAAAGAAAGCCATTTGATGGTCGTAGCCAGCTGCGACAAAGGCGCCCACTTGGATGAGCTGGCTGCGTTCTTTGTTCCAGAACTTCCTGGCTTAGCTGACTGGCTGGCTAGCGACTCATCGCCGACTTCGATTTGCCATCAGTCTCAGTTATCACCTTAGAGAGGTCGAGCTCGATACGCTGAAGCCGTGCTGTGAGTTTTGTGACGACGATCGAAAGATAAGGAGCCTCTTCCGTTAGCCTACTGCGATAAGGCTCTCGGAAGCATAATTTCTTCGAGGGTTTCGAGGCAGGTTGTAACCGACCTAACCGTGCTATGAAGATTTTTGTTTTAAACGCAGTGGCTTATGCGCCACTCTTGCCGAAACAAGAGGCCACCCGTCGTGTTAGCTGCCCGACATTAGCTCTCAGGGTCGTTAGTCGGCATACGGCTTTTACGCAGACGAAATTACCAAAATAACTAAAATGGGATCTTATCAAATTGAACGGGTAGTGAACCACGGAGATCTTCGATTCTGGTTCTTTCAGACAACGGAAAGTTAGGGAAAGGAAGGTATGATTTCAAAGAACGAAAACGAAAAGGTTATCAAGAGTGCACGTTCATAGAGATTTATTCAAGGTAACGCATGAGGGGAAAAAATAAATTCATGTTCGCAAAATCATGGTTTCACTGTGTATTTGCGGGATTCCATTTCCCGGAGCATAAAACTACCGCGAGAGTTCGAGCTAGACAATTGTTTGTGTGGGTAAGGGAAATGGGAGAGAGGAAACATGGCCATGATTCAAGGGTCTCTCACATACCTGCGCAGGGTTTTGTTGGTGTTGGTGCACATGCTGCCGCGAGGACGCCCGGCCGTCGAGGGCCGGCGAAAACTGCTGATGCGATGTTCTGGTAGATGCTGGCAGTCTGGAGGTGTCGAGTTGGTTCCTCTGCTTTGGCGGGAATCCGCCGTCGAGCGACGCTCGATGCTGATTGGCCGTGCGGTGGAGCACGACGCCGAGAAGGTAGACGCTGGTCACGTGGTGCGTTCCAGCTCCTCGTTGGGTGACGTAGGACTACGTGGACGCTCGTGGCCGAAACTAAAGTTGCGGAGTGTGGGCGGCTGGACGGGAAGCTTTCCGATTTCACAAGTGCACAATTCCGCAGAGCCAATAAAGAGCGAGCCGAGCTCAGCTCACGCGCGATGGACACGGAGTGTCGGGCGCTGTCCGGACTGGGTCTTCGTCCTGGAGGCAAACGAACACCCCACCATTGGAGGCTTTAAGTTAAAACCAACAGGATTCCCGACCCGGGGGTGTACGACAATTTGACTACGTACGGCTCTCGGAAGGGTCCGGGGGTTGTAACGTGGTGGACCTTTTCACGACCGGCAATTGGCGACCGGTGTGTTTTCTGCCAACGGGAATTGACGGACTTCCACGACTCCGTTTGACTGCCAAGATGGCGGGCCGGAGCGTCACACGGTCACGGAATGTAGAGTCACCAAAATGGCGGCGAAGACGCGCCGAGAGGCTGATCCAAAACGTAGAGGAACGTCCTCAGGACGGCGTACGAAACCCGGCGTGGGCTTTCGCAATTGCAGCAAAATTTCCAGCCCATACAAAAAGCGTCTTATTGACGCTGCTGTCCAACGCGAACTCATGTTAATTTCACATTATATATTTAATTCAAATAAACTACGTTACCTTATTGTATGTTAAAGTGAACTGTATTTAAGAAAGCGGACGCAAAAATCCAAGAATTCACTTACGAAACACTAATGGAATAAAAGTAAACTTAATTAAATAAATCTTTAGGAGGAACACTCGCACTATGTACAACTAACCTATTAAGGTAAAAGGCAAAGGCAAAGGTTAAAGTCACTAGTCGCGTCGCGCACTTCTTATCACCAGCCGTTCCGTTGGCAGAAAGAACGAGACCCGAAACTCTCATACCCAGGAAACCTCCGAAGTTCCGAGTCCCCGGAATATGGCGGCACCCGAGACGGGCTCACCAACGTTCAGTGTGACAGATCCCATTTGCTATAAAATTCCACGAAACGTGAGTCGTGAATATACACTCGCTTCGTCTGATACCGGTACGCGCGTTGCCTCAATCTAGATATTTATTTAATTTTTTTTTTATATTTATTTATTAACAATTTTTTTAATTTCTTAATAAACTTTAAGTTTATATTCAAAAATAATAATTCAAAATAACGGAACACGTTACAAGGTTCCTCCAACACTGTTACTTGGAGGAACTGATAAACGGCGGACAGTTTGGTGTGTTTGTTTGAAGAAGTCCGCTGTGTCCATTCTATTTGTGTATTGTGTGTGTACTTTTTTTTTTTTTGTATTTTCAATAAATATACTTGCCCCTTAGTGAGAATGTTTTTGCTTTGAGTTCAGCCCCAGATGCGATAGGGATTGAGAGTGTGTCTTTGGTAGATGATTAGCCTCGAGCCTCAGTCAGTTGCTAATCGGACGCTTTCCCGGACGGTTCTGGCAGCCTGGTGAATCCTTCAAGACTCGGTGATCTATTCTAGAAAGAAATTACAAGAAAGCAGTGAGTAAAACAGAAACCCCCGTTGATCTTCAAAGAATCCAAACTGATCCATTACACCCATCCAGCCAATATGTCCCAAAAGTTCGACATCGACACGGATCCACCGTCCGAGGAGCTGCTCGAGTTCGCCCGGAAAGAACTGCGCGAAACGCCGGAAATCCGCGAGGCTGCCATCCTGGAACTGCGCGCCCTGCTCAAGGAGGCCACCGATCTGCACTACAAGGACGATGACGAGTTCCTGCTGATCTTCCTGCGTCCGTGTCACTTCTACCCGGAAAGTGCGCTCAAAATGGTAAGTCGCAAGTTATCTAATCCGGCTTTGGCAACAAGCAGGCGTGACCTCGTCTAATCGCGCAGAGCATTCATTAAAAAAGTTGAAACAAACGAAATGTGATTGACGTGTATTATGGCTACAATTCTTATCAAAGAGGGCTTTGATCCGCGAGAGCGCACACTATCCATGGAATAATGGAAAATGAATTGAAATCGCGCGTCTTATCGCAGCGTGCTCTGAGAGCTTTATGGTGGTCTTCTTGCTCACCAATGTAATCCATGAGAGGAGTTTGATTTTTGACTGAACGAAGATTTAACGAGCCACCTGTGATGGTTTTTGCTTGATGACGATAATTTGTAAATTTAATTTAAATGGAGCAGTTTGCCATTTAATCCTTTTTGCATGGGATCTTTTTATATTTACAGCTTCAGAAACATACTGATATTGTTTTTTTTTTATAATTTAAGAGCAAATTACAATATATATTTGCAAATTTAAAAAAAAACACGACATTTAAAAATGAAAATGGTTGTTCCTGATGAAAAAATGACCCTTCTGGGTTATTGCAGATTCGAACAGTACAATGAATTTCACTTAAAATGACGTGTGTCAATTTTTTTACAGTTAAATAATGGAAGAGTTTTTGGAACTTGTTTTTTCCTTGTCAAATATGTTTTTTCTGAATTTTTAGTAAACCTTGATGGTTCGGGCGTCCAATTTCACATAAACAAAACATGTGCTTTTTTAGATGTACAAAAATTAAAGGAGTCGTACCGCTTCTCCGTCACGAGATATAAAAAAACGGACCTCAAATTCGTGAGCAGGGACAAAAGTTACAAAGGTCGGGGCAACTTTTCCCGATTTCGTGTGAGTTAATAGAGAATTACCTATTTTGAAAAAAAGAAGATAATTTAAAATCTCTGTTTGATCTTCATAAAGAAAACTGATGCATTTTTCAAAATATAAAATTGAAATTTTGGCTTCCTTTTTATTATTAAAGGTAAATTGTTTTAAGCTTAATATTAATTTTTGTGTCGTAATGCTAAAATAGAAATGAGAATAAATTTTATTATTTAAATATATTTTTTCTGATTTTTTCTCATAACTTCTGAAACAATGTAAGAAAAAATGTTTGAAGCGTTTTTCTTTTATTTAGTTTTTATTCAAAATATTTTTAAGTATTTTTTAGGCCTTTTTGATACCCCACAAAATTAAGGAGCAAATGAAACAGAATTATTGGAAATTAAAATTTGCATTGAAAAAACTTGTACAATTGATTGTAAACTATTTAAAATACTCCTTGACAAGAACCGAGGAATGACAAAAACTTTAAATAAATGTTTTACCAGCCTTTTAATGTAAAATAGACTTGCAATTGGCTGAACACTACTTCAAATGCATTGTCCTGCGTGTTGATTATCATTTTAGCATGATTGAAACAATAAAAAATATTTTGAATGTTTCTGGAGTATTTTTTTGAAAAGGTCCAATAAACCAAATTTCCAGTTTTTTGCTTTTTGGGTGTTTTTGAAACCGCCATGAGTCAGGGTTACTAAAAAACACCCAAAAAGCAAAAACTGAAAATTTGGTTTATTGGTCCTTTAAAAAAAACCTCCAGGTTTGTAAAATTTCTCAATATAATTTCTTAATTTCTCTCAATTTATCACGAAATTTTGAACATTTTGTATTAGCTTCAACATTCAACAATGTTTGGGTAATAAGGGATTTTGGTTCAAAAAAGCTCTTTGAGTCATGCCAACTGTTTTAAAAAAAAATTATTTTGAAGTAATCTTAAACAACATGTTTGATTTGTTTAAAATATTACAAGTTTTAAATGAAAAATAACTGAAAACATAAAATATTCGTATTCAGACCAAAATTTACTATGTTTACAAATCTATGCCTCTGTGCTTTCTTCTGCTATCTACATTGGAATCCCAGCAAGCTTAGCACAAGAGAGCACAAAGGCATCGAAATGCTGAAAACGTTTGATGCCACATATAAACGAAATTTATGGTCAGAACTAGAAGGTTAACAAATCAGCCGGTGTTTTTTTTTTGTTTTTTGAAATGAAAATAATAGTTTTCTTTTGTTTTATGTTTTATTCAAGTTCTTATTAACCTCACGTTAACCTAAAACTTCTTTATCTTAACCTAATCGACAAATCGTATTTTCGGCACATTTTTTTAGTGTTGTAAAATACATAACACACTCGGTCAGTTGCTTTGGCCATCATTGGCTTGAAAAAAATATGCCCTGTTAATTTTTATTTGCGGAAAACATTTTTTTGTACAGTACGTACATTGAAATTTCATTAAAAAATGCAAATGTTTTCTACCTAGTCTAATTCATGCTGAAAATTATTATAGAAAGCATTTTGAATTGTTTTAGTTGATTGCTCGTTTAGTTTTTTTTTGCGGGCCAGACATAAACTTTGAAAAATATTTGCAACGGCTTTAAGAGTTTTAAATGCCAAAAAATCCAAAACCCTCTTATTGTCGTTAATTACCATCACCAAAGATGAATCACACAAACTACTCGTCGTTCTTCACTGCATGCAATCGCTTAAAGTCAACAGAGAGTACGCGGACTTTCCCCATTTGCTGTTTTGCCTTTTCTTGCGTTGTCAATAACTCATCTGGCCGGCGTGTGTCGACCGGCGCCATCCGCGTGAGAAAAAATAAAACAAATGTTATATAACGGGTGCAAGATTTCAACCGAGGCACGTTATTTCATTTGCCACAGTTGATTTGCGATTAATGGGACACTTTATTTGCCTTTTATTTTTTCCCAGATGCGTCGCATCGCCGAGTTCAAGAAGAGCAACCACAACCTGCTGCACAACCTGATGCCGGAGGACGAGAAGCGGGCCTTCACCGAGCACAACGTGGTCAACGTGATGGCGAACCGCGACCAGAAGGGACGCCGCGTGCTGCTGGTCAACTGTGGCCAGCTGTGGGACCCGAAGGCGGTCAGCTCGGAGCAGCTGTTCCGGCTGTTCTACATCATCCATCTGTTGGCCCAGCTCGAGCCGGAGACGCAAATCAACGGCGCCGTGGTCATCATGGACTTTGACGGACTTGGCATGAAGCAGGTCAAGGCGCTGTCGCCGTCCTTCTCGAAGCTGCTGCTGACCTTCATCCAGGAGGCCCTTCCGCTGCGACTCAAGGAGGTGCACATCATCAAGCAACCGTTCATCTTCAAGATGGTTTGGGCTCTGTTCACACCCTTCATTAAGGAGAAGCTCAACAAGCGCGTAAGTTCTTGATTCATGTGTAACTTCTTTGTGACGATGGTCAACGATGTGACAAAAGTACGCTTCGATGGACGATTGAGAGATAAGACGTGTTATCAACTCGTCAACCGCGACGGGGGCTAATCCATTCGTGCTAGGGGAAACATTCCTGAAGAGGGTTCCGAAGTCCACGCTTGACTTTGTGTGCGGCTCGAAATAAGAGTTGAATTTATTTTTCTTTGTGCCATAACTGAATTGACTGGGGCTGGCTGTTTGACTGGTAGCCGGGATTATTGCCTGAGCAATGTTTGTCAATACTGTAATCGCTTTCAGAGAGAAGCTGATGACCTCTGGCCGTTGTTTTGTGATGATTTGGTGGAAAATCGTTGACTAGTTAGGGGAGACTTGGGGAGACACTGTCCGAATTTCATAACAATTTAAATCCACAAAAATACTTATTCTTTAAATACTTGGATCAAAAGCAACCTTCTTTTAAGAATTATAATTCTTAATAATTATTAAAAATTATTAATTATGGATTTTGACAGAAAAAATTATTTTCCTGGCACCTTTCTGTTACAATATTGAAACATTAAAAAAAGTCAGCCGCATCTTATTAGTTTACTTTTTATCAGTTGAACTTTCTACAAAACTGAACCTGTGCAAAAAATAACCCACGTTTTGCAAATGTTACAGAATGTTTTAAATTTTCCGGAGCATTTAAGCAAGTTGATTTGGAGCAGTTGTTTATGAAATTGGACGATTTCGACGATTTTTATTTTTGGCAAAATATTCAATATTGTTTTCGAAAAGATCTAAAAAGTTGAAAATCGTTCCATTTGTTGCTGAGACATCGGCATTAGAAAATGGAGGGTTTTTTGAGTGAGACTTAGAAAACGTAAATTTTCCTGTTTCTTTTTCTCTTGGCCGCTTTATCTTAGCAACTTCAATGTCTCTTAGACAATTTTATAGCATTTTTTCTGATCTCTTCAAAAAAATATTTTATAAGACTGGTACAAATTTTATTAAAAACTTTTGTCTACCCCCAAAATTGGCCAGGTTCAGGGGACAAAAAATATTTTTTCAGAAAACTTAAAAATTTTAATGGAAATTGAGCTGCCATCAGCTGAAATCAATTTAAAATGCATTTTTAGCATGTTTGGGTTGATTTAAAAATCTTTAGAAATTTGAAAATTTTCGATGTTTAATATCGCAAAATGTTTTTTTTTTCGCTAAAATTTTAGTTTTCGTAAAATCTTACATTTTTTGAAAATTACTGATTGCAAAATAACTGAACTAGTGTAAAATCCATTTAAAAAAAATGTCCATGCAAATAATGAAATTTTGGCTTGTTCTTTCAATATTTATATATTTTAAATCAAATTCCTTAAAAAATTACAAACTTAACGAATATTTTCGTACCAATTTTGGATAGACAGCTGCCAAAATTGTATAGAGACTTATATGGGTGAACCAATGACACAAAATGGCTTCTTTGATCATAAGGATGGCCCCCATCAAAGTTTGAGCCAAAATAGTAGAGGATTGCTCTGGTAAAATATGACTTTAAAAAAATCGTTTCAACTAAATTCATGTGTAAAATAGGAAATTCAACAGAAACTGGTGAAAAATTCACCGATTCCTGATGTAAATCACACAGAAAAAAAAAAACACTTAATAGTTATGTTTCAACAATTGAATGAAAAAAAGTCTTTTAAATTGATAATCACCGCCGAAAAATGCATTTCGAATTGTTTTAATTTGGTTGGACTTCTTATTTTAGCATCATTTCTAAGTTTCCTGAAATATTTTCATGCTTCCTGATTTTTCGGGCCAATTTGAATTAGGGCGACAAAAACTTATTTTGTTTTTAAATTTTCGAAAATAAATATGTTTTGATCCTCTGGTTATTTGAGAAAATCTTAAAATTTAACATGCATCAGCTTAAATACAATTCATCAAAACTGTAAGGTACAGATAAATTGACTTTTAATAGAATAAGCACGATTGTGTACTATCTTCTCACAAATCTTGGATTGATGAAAAAAATAATGTTTTATTGAATTGCAATTATCTGTTTAAAATGTTGTTATGGAAAACATTTTCTTTTTAATCTTGTTATTTTCGAAAAAAAATTATGTCCTTAGTTTTCGAAATAACAAGATTAAAAAGAAAATGTTTCACAAAACAACATGTTAAACAGATCTTTGTAATTTAATAAAAATGTTAAAACATTTATCAACCATAAATTTGCATGATAATTATATTTCTAAACTTGATTTGAAAATATTCACAACAAATACAACCAATTAATTTGGCCCAATTCTTCAAAATTAAACATAATAATAGAGGTATCGCAAAAATTGGTTGATTAAACAAATATTAAACCCCGAATCGCAGATCTTTTTCCACGGCAACGACATGCGCAAGATCCACAAGTTCATCGATCCGGAGTATCTGCCGGGGGATTACGGCGGTACACGCCCCTTCATGGACTACGGAGGCCGCAACTGGTTCCCGTGCGTGTTTCGCCACATCGACCACATCAACGACTGGAATACGTTCGGCTTCGTGGACGATCCCGAACTGCAAAAGTACTGGAAATAGAGGCGATTTTGCGACCTTTTTTTCTTCCAATAGAAACACTCCACTACTTATTAATCGTAGCTTAGAAAGCAATGTAATCTTCTTGTAGAAGCTTTTGAAATTGTAGCAATTGTAGTATCGTAGAAGTAGATAGTATTCAAATTTTCAGGTTATTTGAAGAATGTAGTATAAAATTGGTATTACAATTGGATTTAAATCTCGAGCAACTGTCGATGCAAAAGTATTATTTTTCAAACAAAATTACAAAAAATATAGACTGATAAATGAACGATTCACTGAATAAAGTATCGTAGTAAACCATGAATTTGTTTGGTAGCTTTCTTTTCTCACAGAATCTGCCTTAAATCCATCCGAAATAGAAGGATTTAACCTAAGGTTTATATACAAATTTAATTTTAGTGAAAAAGCATTCTTAATTTAGATACATTTGTAATAATTTGTCATCACAAATGATCTGTCTTCCTTTGAATGACCTTGAACTTTCCTTTTAAGGTCATGGCCACCTAATACCCATTTATCATGTGAGATTCCACTGAGAGTCTTGAATTACTCTCCTGGACGTCCACTCGCCTAATGAGATTCACACCCAAAGGGTTACCACCTTTTATAGTGCCCATCCTCCCCAGGATTCAACGGTTTCGTTTGACGTCACCGAGGACCTACTTTGATGATCTTGTCGACAGTGTTTACTTGGGCCCACTTCACCGAGTGCTGTGATTGATTGACAGTCACAGTAGGCCGACCATGCACTGATTTTTATAACACCATCCAGTCACAGCCAACTACACGTAATCTTCGTTGTGGTTTTCTGGGCATGACAAGAAAAAAACAAAAAAAAAACTATTTTATTTATAGCTGATTTCAACGATCAATCACCTTTTTTCCAACCAAGGATGGAATGAACTGAATTGGCAAATCCCTAATCTAATCACAAACTTTGTTTTTCTTCTTTTTTCCAGATGTTCTTCCACGGGGGCAACATGAAGCAATTCCACCAGTACGTGAGCCCCGACGTGCTGCCGAAGAACTACGGCGGAAACCTGCCGGAAATCGATTACGCTGGCAAGGACTGGTACCCGTGCACGGCCAAGTACGTGGACCACATCAAGCGGTACAATGAGTGTGGATTTGTGGACAAGGCGGAGAAGTAACGGTCATTCCAAAGAATATTAGGAATGTAGGGTCTTTCAAATGACAATTCCAATCACCAAATGACAAACGGGTATAAGAGTAGAAGGAGAGATTAACGAACTGAAGTGAGAACTTTCTTATGACTAAAGTTCAAAGTTTACACTTGTTGAATTTTATGTGCATTCCAAAAATCGTGAATATTTCAAAGTTGTTATAACATTTTACAGCTATCTTTGGCATTGTTAGTGTTTTTTTTAAATGTAATGTTCATGTTTGATGGTTTAAATAAAGTTTTTATAGCAATTCGTGTTTTTTTATTTCTAAATTCATTATCATAATCAATCATTCTTCTTCTTCGCTTGCTGTAAATATCTTATTGTTCTTTTGAAAATGCAAAATCCATCGGTCTGATCTGTTTTGCAAAAAGTTATTCTGGTCATCGTCGTTTGATGGTCGTCTGTGCGATGTGCGATGACCGAAATTTCAGCCAAATCCATGCTGGGTAAGTTTTTGAACTCATATGAAATATAGTATTTTAATAGATTTTAATTCAACTCCAGAATTTTTGAAAAAAGTAACTTTTTATTTTATGAAATTGAGTATATCTTTGCTCAAAGCTGATACATTTTTAAGGAACTTACTTTGAAAACTTATTCAAAAATGTTCTGAAATGTAATGGTGTAATATGACAATTGATTGAAAAAAGTATTTTGGGATCCTATTGTGAATCTTTTTAATTAATGTTATGAAAAGTTAACAAGACCTAAACTGATCCGATTGTTTCAATAGTTTCTTCAAAACAGCAAAAAAAAAAACTTGCAAAATAATTTATTTTCGTTTAGTTTTGTTTAGTTCTTCGATTTTGAATTAAGGGTAAATTAAATGAAAGCGAGAGTTCTGATAAATTTTGTTCAGAAACTTTTTATTGGAGGTCAGAGATTGGTAAAATTTGTAATTCAAAGCCCTTCAAGGCAAATTCACAAGAAATTTGATGGATATCAGTATGATTCCATCGATTTTCAGCGATTTTAATAAAATCAAAAATAAAATATTCTAGAAAAAGTTGCTCTAGACCCCCGACGAAATATATTTCGGTACCTATACCGCACAAAATGTTGGGCAAGTACCCTTCTTTGATAGTGCCAAATATCAGACCTGCCGATTTTTTATCACAAATTTGTTCTAGGAACACATTGTGCTTTGATTGTTTTAAGAGTGTGTTTGGTTAGACTTTTTACTTTTTTAGAAAAATATGTTACAGAAATATTTATACACTTAAAAAACAATGTTTCAGAAATATTTATAAATTTCAAATGGGGTTCAGAAAAATCTGTGTCAAATTTAAAATAAATTGTCTGAAAATATTCCTTTAAGTTGATAATCTAACTCAAAATGACATTCGTCACCGCTAGTTATGCGTAGTTTCGTTACGTTGCGTCGCAAACAAACAAACATCCCATTGCCGTTAATTGTGGTATTTTCATTATCAGGACCTTGAATCAAACGGCGATAGTAAATCGTAATAATAAATCAAACATCGATCGGCCGATCAAGTTGGTTGACGTCGTACGCAGAAGAAAATACACATATTTTATTTTGTTTTCTCAAAAACAAGACAAACATCTCTTTGATTTTGCTTGATACTAAGTGCAACGCTGAGAGAAATGCTGCCTTTGTTGACGCGGTCTCGGTGTATTCTCTGGCGTTGATAAGGGTTTTCTCTTTCAACACGTGGAGTATGAAAAGTGTATTCACTTGTACTGTAATTTTCACGGATGTTATCTGGTTTATTGATACGTAAAGGAAATTAAAAAAAAAAGATCGCGAGTAAGGAAAACGGTAGATTTATTGCTCTCGTTTTTCTGAGAAATGGTCATACAAAATTTAAATTTACTATACATAAAAAAAAAATCTAAAATTTGTGAAATATCTTGTCATGGCCATGAAAGTTATCACTCGTGATAAATTTAAACTTTGTAAACAAAAATATAACGTTATTGGTCATTTATTGACGCTTTACCCTAGTTTCGAAAGAGCCGTTTTGTCTTTTGGCAACACACCACGATTCAAAGAAGGTGAAAACACTTTGCTGATAAGAGCGAACCACCTCACCATCGATAAGACTTTGCGTTAGTACCTATTGGCTATCAGCTGGTTTGGTCAACTCTAACGCCACGTTCAGCTTGGAGAATCTCCCGAGCTCACTGATTTCAAGCCACATGTGTACCCAAGAGGAAGTACAAACAAAGTTCCCCAAATGTTGTCGTCACTTAAACCGAGTTCCAATCTAGTAGTCCACATAAGTGTCTAGTTACCCTAGATACCTCAGCCGTCTTGAATGGAATCTCCGAGCCTCCTATGACGGCGGCGATTGCTCGCGAATCGTTCACTTATTATCAAAAATTTCTTACATTGATAGGCGCGGGTAGTTCCTCCTACTTCTTCCACGAGCTGTAATTGATACGATTGTAACGCAATCACAATCAGTCCGATTCTTGACGCGCCCCGGAACGGTTTAAAATTACCCTAGCTGCTCCCCAGCTCCAGAAAGCTTGCACAAATCAACCTCGAAAAAAAAAGTGCGTTTTAAAAATGGACCTCGCGCCGTTTGATATTGACACCTCCCCGCCCAGTCCTGAGTTGTTGGAGTTTTCCCGGAAGGATCTGCGCGAGACGCCCCAAGTCCGCGAGGCGGCCATTCTAGAGCTCCGGAAGTTGCTGCACAACGCGACCGATCTGCACTACCGCGATGATGACGATTTTCTGATGATCTTTCTGAGGCCGTGCCACTTCTATGCGGAGAGTGCGCTGAAAATGGTGAGATTTGGAGGAGGAGGAAACAACGGGTGGAGTGGAGTGTATCAAAGTAGGCGGATTAAGAGTTTCGATAAAAATCGTGTTTTGAAATGCAACAAGAACCAATTCGTCATAGGTTGCTTTGATCTATGAATCACGCGGTGGTATTCGGTTTAAATTTCACCGAACATTTTGCTGGCGTGTGTTCAATGTGAATAGAGTTTCAATTAAAAAAGAAGTGCTTTTATATTGAGTTTTTTTTTGTCAAAAATACATGCACGCAGAATGATAATGTATTTTCAAATATATTTGCATTTTTTATTCAATTTAATGATATATTGAACTACTTTAAAAAAACTCAATAATGATGGCTGGATAAGGCAAATCCACAAGTCGAAAGTTTAGTTCTGGCAAAAATCTTAGTAAAGTTTACTAATAAATAGCCAAGAGAAATCTTCAAATCTTCAAATTAGGGCTTCCAATTTCCCGTCCCGGGAAAAAAATCGGGATTTCCGTTAAAAAATATTTCCCCGAAAAATGCATTCCCGAAATTCAAGCGGAAGCATACATTTTCTTAATTTTTTGGACTCAATTTTTAGAGTATTTCCAACTCTAGAAAAAATGAAGAAACTCAATTGAATTACAAGATGTATTTCTAATAACATGAATTTCTGAAGCAACTGGAAATAGACCTTGCTTAATGAAAATTAACTATTACAATTCAGGAAAAAAAAATTAAAGAAAAATTGGATATAGAATAAAGAATATTTAAGATTTTTACCGCCAAAGTAAAATTAAAATGTTTTACGTTTTTGTTTACAACGATCAAATTAGAAGAAAATTCAATTGTAAACATTAAATATTTCAAATGGGGTTTTGCAAGAAGAAATACTTCAATTGTTTCAAATAATTTTAATTTGAAGTAAAAGAATTATGGAGCACTTGTGCAACATTTTGTGTTTGAAGGTTTAACATGAATAACAAATGAAAGAGAGTTAGTGTTAGTGGGATGATGACAATTTAACGTATAATTTAAATCATGAATTTCGTTCTTTTAAAAAACGTTTGACAGAAGTCAATTCTAAACCTGAAAACCATGTGAAAAAAAACCATTGAAAAATCATTCAAAAACTACTTTGTATTGTTTAAGAGGTGCTCGAAAAATGCAAATATAGTTTAATAACTTGCTCCAAATATGTGAAAACATGGAGTTGTTTGAAGTAAAACAAACAGGAGAAGTTAGATTTTTAAGGAAAATTTTAAAAACTTAACAATTTTGTTTAAGAGCTGTTTAAGTTATTTGTTATAAAAAAATCTGAATGAATTTATTTGTTTCAACTTAATGTGTCAAACCATACTCAAACTGGTCACAGAGGCAAGTTTCAAAGACATTTTAAGATTGTGAAGTATGGATTCATTTTACTTACTATCCAAACACTTTGATGAAAAATACTTCTTAACAAAAATACCAGAGATCATTTTTTGATGTATTAAACGATTTAAGTTTACAAAATTAGAAAAAAAATATACATTTGCTTGTAGTTGTGTGATTTTTTACATGCAGTCATGCTATTAGTTGATCTTTGCACTTATTTTAACCATTAAAGTTGCTGTCCTATTCAATTTTGATGCAAAATATGATTTAGAAACAAGATTAGAACAGTTATCAATAAATTTAAAATTTCCCGAAAATTCCCGGGATTTCCAGGGCAATTGATTGAAAATTTCCCGTTTCCCGGGAAATTGTACGCACTACTTCAAATCTTCAAATCTTCAAATCTTCATATCTTCAAATCTTCAAATCTTCATATCTCTTTATTGATTCTTCAAATCTTGAAATCTAATAATTTATGATATTAAGTTAAATTTATGATATCTTCATATCAAATTAAAAATAGAGGGATTTGTAAAAAAATACTCCTGTTTTTGATATCATTAAATCTTATTAAAAGGGGTGTATTTATATGTGGTGTGAAAGGTGAATCTACCGGTGCAATGTTTTGTATGGGACGAATTAAAGATTTAAAATTACAATTTGCCTAAACGCATTTTGTTTTTCAATTTTGATTTTCAAATAACAACTACTGGAAAGCTATTACTATTCCAAAACAAGAAGCTTAGTCAAAACATAAACTTTACGACCAAGGTTCAAAACAAAACGTAAAAATTGGGTTGTTTTCATTACCATATCACGCGAGAGAAGCATGCTACATCTGAAGTGGTAGCACAGTACAAAAACATGTAAAAAAAAATCTACAAAGTATGAAGATCGGTTTGTTAAAATTCTATGCTGGCTTGAAATTTGATAAACATTGCTTTTAATTTTTATTGGGTGTACTCAATATTTCGAGCATCCGCACGTGCCAATAGAGTGGATTCAGCGATTAAAGTCTAAAATTCAGCTAGTCATCATTCAACATGCGATGATTGTCATTACCAAAAGTGTCCAAATTTGATAACGTGATGTGTAACACAAGCCGCCAAACAAACAGAAAATTAAAACACTTATAAACAAGACTGTTCAAGTGTTTATCGAATGATTCAAAAGGAATCACCTTAAAAATCACACGGAACGCGTGCAGTTGGTGCTTAATACCTGTTATCAAAGTGATTTTGGGCGCGCGAATTGCACTGATAGCTGCAATTACCTCCCCAAATTTTTTTTTTTTTGTTAAACTACCGATCAAAGGTGGTGCTTCGATCACCAAACGCCTTCAAATTCATAACGAATTTCAGGAATCAAACCTGCCAACTTGGATTTCAAGCACCTAGCCTACTTTGGGAATTCCCTGTAAGGGTCAATTTCACAGACTGTGCAACTTACTTTAACCTACGTCACAAAGCACAATTTGATGGATTGGTTCCAAAGATAAATTCTTTTTTTGTGTCGCCTGAGTCGTTAAATTTATTGCTTCGATGCCGACGTTGGTCTGCGTTTTTTTGCGATAAGAAATAAAGAAAACACTTCGATCAAAGTCCGTTAACGCGTTCGCCTGAGGGCGTCGTATGATTCAATTGTTCTCATTTTCTTGCCTGAAAAATGTTTTCTTTTTCCCCACTGCAGATGCGACGAATTGCAGAGTTCAAGAAGAACAATTACCCGTTGATGCACAACCTGAGTCCAGAGGACGAAAAAATCTCCTTCATCGACCATGGGATCGTTAACGTGTTGACCAACAAGGACCACAAGGGTCGCCGGGTTCTGCTGATCAACTGTGGTAAAGCGTGGGATCCGAAGGCGGTCAGTCCGGAAAAGATGTTCCGGATGTTCTTCCTGGTCCACCTGGTCGCCCAGCTGGAACAGTCTACCCAAATCAACGGCGTCGTCATCATTATGGACTTTGACGGACTTTCACTCAAGCAGGTCAAGGCGTTGTCGCCGTCGTTCTCGAAACTTTTGCTTACCTTCATCCAGGAAGCGGTTCCACTGCGGATGAAGGAAGTGCACATCATCAAGCAGCCGTTCGTGTTCAACATGGTGTGGCAACTTTTCAAGCCTTTTATTGGTGAGAAGCTCAAGACCAGGGTAAGCTACTTTATCTCCCAGGAAGCCCACAACAGTATTTAATTCATCTCCCTCCTTCCAGTTGGAATTCCACGGTCAAGACATGAAGAAGCTGCACAAGTACATCGATCCCAACTTCTTGCCGAAGAACTTTGGGGGGAATCTGCCCATGCTCAACTATGGTTCTCGGGATTGGTATCCGTGCATCGAAAAGTACACCGACCACATAAGCAAGTGGAACACGTACGGATTTGCCAGTGGTCCTTGAAGAATGCAACCTGTGTGACTTTACTAAGCGATTTGAGTGATATTAGACGAATTGAATCGAGGCAGGTTTGGGCTCGACGGCAGCAATTGTGAAGGGAAAGGCAAATGGGAGGAATGCTACTTAGTTTGAGTTTTTTTGTGTTGGGAATCCGTTCATTTCTTTTAAGTGTTTATTTATTTGCTAAGAAAAATATAGAAATGATGAAATCAACAAATTTTAATACATGAGAATTTGAATGTTATATTTGATATACTGCTTACAAAAGCATATTTGTTCTACTGTGTTATATGTTGTTTGAAGCTGAAATAATTTTAAAATAGAAGTACATTTTCCTGATTTTTTTCTGATTAATTATGGTCTACTTAATCTACTCAATGAATTTAAATTGCTTGCCTTTTTCTCGACCTTAACGTGAAGACTTCCATCATTTTCATGATTTTTCGTTCAAAGATATAAATTTTGCGTCGTTTTCAATATTTTGACAAAATTCCTTCAATAAGTTGTTTAGAATAGAGCCCTACACATGCTGATTCCTTTTGGTAACGATTATCCCATTCCTTGTAAAGTTATGGAAATCGTCATTAATCATTGATCGCCAACTAGGACGTCAATGACTGTGCCACAAAATTGTATAAATTTTGAAGCACAGTTGATTTAGATCAAAAATTCCTTCAGTGGCTTCAAGATGGTAACAACCGGCACATGCTGATTCCTTTTGGTGCTGAAATTCGCTAAATTGAATTTAATACAAAATATTTTATAGTGATGATCAAATTTCTTCGAAAATGATCAACGGCTTCACCAAACATAAGCGGTTGAAATATTTTAACCAACCCAACAAAGTTATACATTTCAAAACAGGTTTCTGATGTCGTTAAAAAAACAGATTGGAAGTTTTGTAAAAATAAATCAAATCATATGCATTTCGTTGTCTAATTATATCTGTTTTATTTTTGAATTATTTTAATGTAAAAAAGATTTATCGTTCAAAATTTTTTTTTGAAGTTTTTTTTCAAAAAAAATCAAAAGCACACTTCAGGTGATTGAAAATTAAGATTTTTTTTGCCGCAAATCTAAAAAAAACTACGTGAATTTTATAGAAAAAAAAATGAAATGAATTTTGAGATTTTTTACAAGCATAGTCGTCAAGCATAAAGTATTATGTGATACATTGTGCACTGAAACATAGAAAAATATGGCTGTTTTTTTTTGGGTTCTCCAAACAAATTTGGAGGCTGTCACTTCACTTCACTTGGGGATCCTGATTTTAATAGAAAGCAGACTGGATTTCGTCTCATATAGGTATGTCTTATATACCTACGTGATGACTATCCAGCACCGGATATGCTTACGAATTAATTAAACGGAATTAAAACCAAACCTACCAGGAAAGGACAGACAACATCATGACAGCCCATCTCAACATCGTTCCAGGGAATAGAAAAAGCATTTGGAATGTGGGAAGTGTTGGTGCTTAAGGGGATAAGGTTAAATCTCTACGATATTCAAAAAAAAATGTGTGATAGTTTTGAGCTATTGTGTAACAAATTGTTCAAGAATGGTTACAGCCAAAAAATATTTGAAACAAAATAAATACCAAAAACGAGTTCGTCACTCAGGCTACGCAAATCGAAAGCTCCTAAATCACTGCTACCAGCCCAACCAAGCTTTTTCCAAAATATCACAGCAACCATAGCTGAGCTTTTCGCGCAAATGACGTGATCACCTGTTAAAAGCGCGCGAGCACACGCAAGCGCATACATTCTACCCTGACGCGCAACCCCACGCAAACAAGCAAACACAGCAAGCCGTGCCGTGAATAAATATTGGCCCGGCCGGCTGGGCAGCGCTTTTATTATCCACCACGTAGTTGCAGTCTGTGCAGTGCCAACTGCGATTAAAACCACGACGATGTTTGCTCGAGGTTGGCAGTTTTTAATAGTTTTGTCAAACACACAATTTATTTCAGTCTATTTGTACGTAAAGGAGCGCACGCTCTTATTTGAAACCGGCCGAGTTGAACTTCTTGATGAAGTCACTGTGCTTTTCCATCGTAGGGTACCAATCCTTGGAGCCGTAGTTCAACGCGGGTAGAGTTCCGCCGTAGTTTGCCGGCAAGCAGTCTGCGTTCACGTGGGCATGCAGCTTCTTCATGTCACTGCCGTGGAAGTACATCTGGGAGTTGAATTTGGGATCATTAGGAGTTCTTGAATTTAAGTTGAAGTCGGTAGCTTACCCTCTTCTTGAGCTTATCATTCACAAACGGCTTCATCAGGGCCCACACCATGTTGAACAGCATCGGTTCCTTGACAAAGTGAACTCCCTTGATTCGCAGCGGAGCCGCTTCCTGGATGAAGGACAACAGTCGCTTCGTACCTCCCGGGGACATTCCCTTGACCTGTTTCATGCCCAGCCCCTCAAAGTCGTACAGCACAACGGCACCGTTGATCTGCGTGGTCTGCTCCATTACGGCCAGCTTATGGATGGTGTACAGAATGGCAAAGATCTTGTCCTCACTGACCGCTTTCGGGTCCCAGATCTCGCCCATGTGCACCACAACCATTCGACGACCTCGCTGGTCCCGATTGGTCAGCACCGTCACCAAGTTGTAGTTGCAAATCTCATCCTTCAGATCCACCGGCAGCACGTTCTTGATATCGCTGTGGGTCTTCAAAAACTCCGCCAGATTCCTCATCTAAAATGAACCCGCGCAAAACATCAAAGCAACCCAAAAACTCATGACCTCCCCCGATCCAAACCTACCAACATGAGCGCACTGTCCACGTAAAAGTGGCTGGGTCGCAAAAATGCCACCAAGAAGTCATCGTCATCGGGGAAGCTCAAATCCGTGGCCGCTTGAAGCAGCTTCCTTAGTTCCAAAATCGCAGCCGCCCTAACCTCCGGAGTTTCCCGGAGTTCCTGGCGGGCAACTTCTAGCACCTCGGTGCTCGGAGGACCAACATCCAATTCGAACGACATTTGGTTGACCTTGGCAGCGATAGAAAGACGACTTGTACGACGCCGAACCTTAACCGGGACTAAGCAACCGCTGGGGTTAAGATTCGGTATAAGTATCGGGCTTAAGCTTCTTTCTTATCGGGGGATTGATTTGTTTGGCAGCGAAGGAATTGATAGCAAACACTTGAGCATTGTGGACCCCTGGCTGGTTGGTTGGCGGGGCTGGATTACAGATTACGGAATTGTTTTGGAGAAAAAAAGTATATTTACGGACCTTTATTGTATCAATTTTGTTATCAGGATGCATGTAGTGAAAAAAGCTGATAACATGATTATTTAATAAAACACCGATAGAGATCATTCGAAAAATGCACTTTGGAGTGTTTCCGAGAGTATATTTCAATAATTTCTATCATCATCAGCACAATCGAGATAAACTAATGAACTGAATATTGAATATATAGTAGAATGCCCAGAATATGGTACTTCTTTTCTAAATCCCGCTCCACAAGCTGAATATTGTCCCTTGGGCTGTTTTGAGACTCTGGGCCAAATATAAAAATTCGATCAACAATTACCCATTGATATTTGAGGATGCAGTTTGTACCTGAAAATTCGCAAAAGTGTATGAAAAACCAAATTTCCTTACGGTTTTGTCTGCATGGTGCGCTACCTTCATCCAAAAATGAGATTCTCGTTGGAAATTTTATTCCCCTTTAACTGTCAACCCCAATTTTAAATAGAAGTTTTCCATTTTCCAAATCATTATCGTTTCAGGCAGCAAACTATTGATAAAAAAGTTATTTTTTACAGTCCAGACTCGATTATCTGAAGGTTTGTATGGGACTTCATATAATCGAATCACGAACAAAAAAAGTGTTTTTGTCGTATTTTTTTTGCTTTTAACATCAAATTCGAGTTCTACGACCCCATTTTAGTCAAATTTGAATGGTTAATTGCCTGTAAAATTTAAAAATGCATGTTTTTCAAAATTACATCACCGATATTTTGGCCGCAATGTTGGATTTAAAAATTTTTAATTACTTTAGAGTAGTTCAGGGGTCATTCTGAAGCCCAACAATCAAAAATAATTCAACGAAAAAATATTTTTTTCGGGATTCGATTATCCGAAGTTTTGATTATAAGAAGTAAAATTTTGCCAAGGCCTCCGGATAATCGAGTCTGGACTGTATTAAAAAATAAAAGGGGTCATAACGCCACTACGTCACAAGCTACCGAAAAAATTTACCTTGAAAGAAATGGACCAAAATTACCTCAGAAAACAAAGTTTCACAAAAAGTCAAGGAGGGGTCGAGGATATTTGTTTTTTGATTTCGTGTTTTCAATAATGCTATTGTAAATTTTGAAGAACGTATAACATAAAATAAAAAAAATCGAAAAATGGGCATTTCTAGATTTTTTTTTTGATTAGGTCCTATAAAAATATGAAAGACAATAGTTTATTGGTCCTCTTCAAAAAAAAAAAACTCTGGATTTGAGGGTAAATTTTTTATATGGAATAAAAAGTAGCTTTGAAAATGTGTTTTTTGTTTCAGTATTCTCAAGTCATTGTTGTCATTATAAATACATATGTATTTTTTTATTTTTAAGATTCTTACATTTTTTTAAACTTAAAAAAGTGACGAACCTCTCTAAGTTCTAAGTTAAAGTAACGTTCATAAAATAAACAACAACATACACTTAAAACCCAAACCAATCTGGTACAAACTAGAATGTGTCAAACGAAAAAGTGACCTACCAACAAGGGTTCAGTGTAGCGGAATTCGGTGCATAAATTGAACATTAAGTACCATGCGTCTCCAGCAAAATTTACTGGGAATTCATTTCGAAGGAGAAGTATGGTAGTTTAGGTACGATTGGTATACCGAAACCCGATATATATATTTTTTCAATAAATCATATCTTAGAATCCTGTTAATGTATGTCAGCCATGCCAGATATACAGATAAATCTCTATTATATAGATTTTTCGATCTCAAAAATCACAAAATCTGTATATACAGATTTTTTTAAATGATTTAATTTAAAAGTTTCAACAATTTAGTAATGGAATTATGCTTTAATATGATTGAAAAACATAAATCTGCTGTTAAAAAATCAAAAAATGTTCTGTTGCTTCGAATTTGACATGCCGCAGATAAAATACAGATTTATTTTTAAGAAAATACAGATCTCCTATTTTAATATTGACAAATATTTTCTGCTCTGAGCTCGTTGGTTCTCAAACAGAAGAAAAAAAAATAAGAAAAACTTAATAAAATTTCAAGCCTGCTTCCAAAAAAAAAGTCAATGAATTTGTGAAAATATATTTTTTAATTGGCGTCAAAATTATAAATTTGTTGAAAGCTTAAGATATCTTTAGTTGATAACAACACAGAAATAAGCACTGTATTTTGAACAGTTTACAATCGATTTTGCAAGGTTTTTTAATGATTTTTTGTAGAGCGTCCAATTTCCCGGGGTTACAAATTTCCCGGGAAACGGGAAATTTTCAGATAATTTCCCGGGAAATCCCGGGAATTCCCGGGAAATTTGAAATTTATTGAAAATTGTAATGATCTTGGTTTTAATTAATATTATGCAACCAAATTGTATAGGACATCAACATTAATGGTTTAAATAAGTGTGAAGATCAATTAACAGCATGACTGCATGTAAAAAATCCTTCAACTACAAAAAGAAATGTATTTTGGTATATTTTATGAGAAATATTTTTTTTTTAAATGAATCCATAATCCACAATCATAAAATTTCTTTTAAACTTGTCTCTTTGACCAGTTTATTGAAATGAGAAAAAAAAAAAAACATGCAGAAATTATTTTTTTTTCATGTCAAATACTGGTTTCAGCTCTTGAACAAATGGTAAAGCTTTTTAGTGTTGGTTTTACTCCAAACAACCCAATGTTTTCAAATATTTGAAGCAAGCTTTGATTATATTTTTGCATTTTTTGAGATAAATTAACATCATTTCCACAAAAAGTCTTCTATTTTTTCACATTTAACCCTCTAACACCAGTGATTGCACCTGTGCTCCATAATTCTTTTACTTCAAATTGTAATTTGTTTAGCACTAGGTATTCAACCAATTGTCTTTTAGCACAAATTCGATTTTCATTTCATTTGATCATGGTAAACAAAATCGTAAAAAAATCTCAATTTTAATTTGGAGGTAAGGAGTTAATATTGTTTAACATCAATCTGTTAAAAGCTTAACTAATTGTAATAATTTGATACTCATTAAGCAAGATCTATTCCCAGTTGCTTCAAAAATTAATATTAGCAGAAATAATTCTGATATCATAATTTCTGATAATCTGTATAATTATATATAAACCAAAAAATACATTTAATTGAACAAAATCATGTTGAGTTTGTTCATTCATTATTTTTTTAAAGCATTTAAAAAAAATAGTTCCAAAATTTAAGAAAATGTATACTTCCGTTTGAATTTCGGGAATTCCCGGGAAATTTACAAATTTCCCGGGAAACGGGAAATATTTTTTTTCGAGAAATCCCGGGAATTCCCGGGATTTTTTTTCCCGGGACGGGAAATTGGACGCTCTAATTTTTTGTCAGTAAATATTTTTCTGCCCTATGATTTTTTAAGAGAAACTGTGGAGAAGAGGGGGGGATTAAGTACCATCAATTGGAGTAGACCGGGACTTTAGTCTGAATAGGTAATGTAAACATGTAAATCGATGTACTTATGCTGCTGTTCAATGTCTGCTTGATTAACCAAAATCTATAAAAATAATATTGAAATATTGTGCGAAAAAATCGATTAAAAAGAACTTGCTCATTGAGAGCTGCAAAACCATGTTTAAGTAATTTTACAAAACAATTAGTTTTGTTTTTAAATAGATTTAAATGATTCTTTTTTTATTTAAATTCTAGTGGCAATTTCAGAACTATTATAAAAAAAGCTGTTAAAAAATATTTTTGAATTGTCTTAGGAATGACTAAAACATTTTAAATTTCATGAATGGAAGACATTTAATCAAATTTGTAAAAAATGTCTCTCAACTCCTTCCACCATCCGCCATAACTCCCCTCATTCATTTGTGTGGTGACATACCAAGTACGGCTGACCGCGAGCCAAACATTCAGTGTCGTCTACCCTGTGGCGAGCCGAATCGCACACTTAATTGTTTATTCTACCAGCATCAGTACTCAGCAGCAGACGACGTAGCAGGCTGTACACTAATCCATGAAAGTGGTTCGTTGTCGTTGCCCTCCCCGGGACAATGCCGGTCACCACTTGGCCTGCATTTTGGGCTTACCTGGCGGACGCGGAATGGTTTTACGTCTTTTACCTTCAAGATTTTTTTATTTTTATTGTTGCTTCAGTCTTTCTACATTTTGGCATAAGCTTGAGTCATGACGGGATTTCTTTCTCAAAGATTGCGATTGATGCGAATTGAGTCAGAAACTAGTTTTTTTGTTGCTTCTTTATTCTTTTTTCCCATCTAAACAACGTCATCGTTTTGCACAGGTTGGCAAATTATTAATAAATAAACAAAATTTCCACACTTTTCGCTTGCGTCAAAGCAAGAATAGAGCACAATTCGGGGCGTTTGTACGGTTGATCAAGCTTGACAAAGTAGGCGCACACGCACAGGTCTACAAATCATCAAGCCGGTATAAGGTCAGCAGCAGCAGGTCGTCGCTAAGAAGTTAGTGATCTCTGGGAGGGGGGTTGTTCACAGCACACAGCTCACTTGGATTTGCGCTTTTGGCTGCCCTCTGCGTAGCCGTAACCGTCGAGAGCTGTGTTGAAAGAAGCGGGTAATAAAACGGAAAAAAACGATACAATGGGAAAATGTGTGAATAATAGGAACTAGCGATTCCCAGCAGTTTGACTAGGGGGTCATCCATAAGCCACGTGTGTAAGGTTGTTGAGCGACTCAACATTTTCTTTTACTTAAATTGATTTTCAAATCTAAAACTAAAGCTTCAAAGGAAATAGCGTTTGAATGATTGAAATCGCATCCCCAAGTGACGACGATGTGGCTTATGTACGACCCTCTTAACAAAGGGATCGCCGGCTGTGGATAAGAAACTTAAACTACCACGACCTAGAGAGCAAGTTATCACAATCAGCCATCAAGCACCGACAACGAACGGCACTCTGTCTACTTACTGTCGAAATATTTGTCGTAAAGTTGCAGAAAATCTCCCAGCAGACGACCTTCGTACTCTGGCGCCGCGAGTGATCCACCGTACTTGGGCCGTAAGCAGCTGGGGTTGACATGATTGGCCAGCGATTTCCAGTCTTTGTTGTGGAAGAAGATCTACGCGAGATCGAACGAACAAACAGACATACAGGAAGTAGGCGTTGATTAGCATACGATCGGTCCAAAACCAGCTATAACGATCATGCAACGAAGATACGTACCACATCGCGCAGCTCCTTCGAGATAAACGGCTTAAAAATGGCAAACAGAATGTTGAACAGCATCGAGTTGTTGACCACGTGGACGCCCCGCAACCGGAACGGGCACGCCTTCTGGGCCCAGTCCAGGATCATGCAGGCGTGCTTTGGCGTGTTCTGGGCGATCTGCGCCATCGAGAGGCCCTCGGTGTCGAAGATGACCTTCATGCCGTGCAGCTGGGTCTCCGGATCGAGCAGGGCGGCCTCCACCGAAAACCGGATGGCGGCGATCAGCTCGATTATCGATACCTTTGATGTGTTCCACTTCTCTGTAGGGTGACGGTTTAAGTGATTGATTTGAGTGTTTGAAGAGAATTTAGGAATTGAGAATTTTGTTTTTTTTTGTCGTTGTTTCAATTTGCAAAGTCATCTATTGAATAAGTTCTTGTTTTTGCGAACAGCTAAGTTTTATTTTATTCCTGGTTCAAATTAAACTCTTTGTGATCTTAAAAAGTTTTGATCTACGATACCTTTGATACGTTTCCTATAATTAAGCACTCAGTGAATCCAGCGATTTGTATCAAATTTGGCAATGGAATTCCCTGCTCTATATTATTTTGTTTAGAGATTAAGATGCATCTATCCGAAATACGGTGATCAAAAAAATTGTGTTTTTGCCTATTTGAATTACACAAATTTTAGTAGCCAAACCAGTATGAGTCATCGCTATTTTGTTCAGATTGTCGCAGTTTTAGTAAAAAATGCATTTTTCCCGTTTTCGTAATTTTTCCGTTTCAACGCGCGATGAGTCAAAAAACCCAGTTTTTATGTTCAAAAATTCATGTCTCCGAATCCTGTTCATGGAAATTCGCTATTTAAAGATATTTTATGTAACATAAAAGGAACTAAGAAAAAATATTTTTTTAAGATGCGAGCTATTTGGTTCCGAGACTTTCAAATCAGCAAATGCAATTTTCATAGGACCTTTTCAAATATTCAGCAAGTGTTTTCGGACCTCATTATATTTTTCCTTGAAAGCCCAACTAATAAATTTCTTTTGAAAAGTTTCCGTTACGGAGATATGATTTCGATAAATCGACAAAAAACGTCATTTTTTACCACCCTATTTCGGATAGGAACACCCTGATCGAAAAAACGGGTATCATTATTTTGGCCAAGGAACTTCAATGCCAAATTTTAGCCAAATCGGAGGACTTTTAATGGATAGTATTGGTTCTCAGGTGACCAATGCACAAAACTCTAGCAAATATTGATGCAGGTCGCTAATTTCTAAGTTTCAAGAGATAAACTGTATTTTGTTGCAAAATTTAGATGTAAATGACTTACAAAACATATTTCTACACACTGTTGTCAAAATAATGTTGACTCTGAGATATTTAAAAAAAAAAGTCAATTGTATCACCGACGTGTAAAAATGTGAAAATTAAGCAGGCCAGATACATTTTATCATTTTTTTTCAACACTGTATAAAAACAAGTTTTGTAACGAGTAGCTCACAACATTTTTTCAATTCAGAAAAATGTTTTTTGAATGGAATCTTATGATTTTTTTGAGAGTCGGACTTCGAACTTGGACAAATTTGCTGACATAAATAAACCATTAAAAAGAAAAAAAACCTTTGAAAAACAAAGGGTTTTTTTTTAATTGAATGCTGGATTTATCAAAAATTACCAGCCCTAAAAAAAGAGTAAAATCGAGCCAAAATTTTGGAAAGAAAAGAACTGTTTTACAAAATGCTTTTATCATTATAAAAATCATGATGCTGTAAATACCAATGAAAAATCAACAAAATATCAATGAATTTATAAAAATATAATTTTCCTAAAAAAACATTTTTTGCCGATCGGATTTAAAATTGTGTGAAATGCTATGAAAATTCTTATTTGATTTAAAATGCAGAAATAAACGTTTCACAATAAATCCTAAATAGTTGACAATAGAATGCACAAGTTTTTTTTTGTTATGAAAGTGTCTATTTCCAGCAAAATTATATTGCCCTTTGATTAGAAAATGTCAAAAACTTGAAATAAAATTGGGCCAATAACATAAGCCAATAACTGGTGCAAATTTTTTTTTCAAAAAAATATGTTTCTTGACTCTGGCCAAAGAAATAAAAAAAAAAAATAATAAAAACATGACAATTCACAGTTTTAACAAAAAAAAATATTTTAAATAGATTTGCCGAATGAAAAAGTCTTGATTAAAGTTAACTCCCATTTTCAGCAACGCAATTTTCTAAACATTTGTGATTGAACAAAAATAACTCTTTTTATTGTAGTATTCAAAGTTTTAGAACAGAATTTTCTCCATTCCAACGGAGCGGTGACACAAAGTTAAGAAAATTCCAGGTAATTCTTTTAGCAACCTCTATCTAATGAGGCTATAATGCTTCAACAAATTCCGTAGAATTGCGTTCATAAACCGGTTCGCGCAGATGAAATTTTCAAAAAACGGTAAACAAAATAAGCTGAATCATTCCCCCTTAAGGGAGTCACGCAAATAAAACTGGTTTGACAAAATAATATTCAAATTTCATCCCTTCAGAATACTCACTTCCAACCTCAACGACGCACACTGCCGCCCCGTCGGCGTCCCTTTCCGGCATGTACCAGATCATTCCTTCGTCGAACACGTGTCTGATCGAGGACGGATTTGGGGTATTTTCGTAGTACTCCTTTCCGTTGATCTTCATCCGGTAGGCAAACTGAATCATCTGGTACGTTTTCTGGACATCGTACTTGCAGGCACGCAAAAATTTCCGCAGAAATTTGTCGTCTTCATGTGGGATGTGAAGATCCGGTTCCTGTTTCAGGAGTTCTCGAAGTTCTGCCAGCGCTTCTTGGACCCTTTCCGGTGTTTCGTTGATCTCTGCCGCGGCTTTGGCCAACAGCTTCGGGTCGGTGTACTCATCTGCTTGCACGTAGATCTTGAACTCTTCACCCAATTCGATGTACGGAACATCCTGCTCGTTACGCTTGATCGACATCTCTTCTGGCTCTTCTTGAAACGTTCTTCTCCAGTCACTGCACTTTGTCAACTGGTCCGCGGTCACGGAAGATTCGCGTACACTTAAACTGTTATTGTTTTCTTTCCTTTTCCAGCTGAGGCCTGGGTGTTCACGACCTTTACATACTGTACTGCAGCTCGCGTGTGAACTTGAAAATCCAGTTGTTGATTGTGCTCAACCTTTCGCCCGCGTCCACCAACAGCAGCAGCTTAACTTGAACTTGGCCTTACGCCTCACGCGTAGAACACTGATTCACTTAAGTCGCGCGCGATCGTGATTGTACTAGGTAGGCAGTCACACCTGGACGAGAGTAACGCAGAGTAGAGTAGTAGCAACAAAAAATAGCGATCCAAGCTGGCCGCTGGTCCGCGATGTAATGAAGCCTACTGAGGCGGTGATCGTGGAGGTGACTTGATGCTGAGCGCGCGCACCTTCTTTGGCTGTGCTAATTCTTGTTTTGCTTTCGTTTCTTTGGATTCTGGTCATCATAGCACACTCTGGATGGCGATCTTGTAGGCTAGCTGGGATGTGCACTTCTGCCGCTATCAGGTTGGCCTTGGTGAATCGTTTTCCGTTGTCTGTTCTGGTTTTGCTGGATTTTGGAACTTTATGGGCGCAGCAGCTGTTTTTTTTGTGTGTTTGTGGGTGAGATTGGGATTTTGGAGCTGAAAAGGTCTAAGGAAAATTGACAAAGTTTGAATTGCATTTAAATGGCTGGTACCTGCCATGTGATTCAAGTAGGTACAACTTTTACTTTTTAATGGACTGATTATTAATAGCAATGATCTATTATTGAATATAATATGTACCGACCTGAAATTTTCCACTTGTTAATGGATTGCAAATATTCTGAAGCTTTCCGTCCAACTCCAAACCGGTTTGCAAGACACCAAGAGATCTGGAATGAGCCCAGCGACCGCAAAGTATAGTAAAGAGACCTTTGTTTGGTGGCTAGACTCTTGCGTTGACTCACCTTGTGAGGTCGTGAGGTCAGGGTTTTTATTATGTATTTTAAAACAAAATCAATATTTTTTTAAGTTTAAGCTTCATTTTGCTTATTTGAAACAGAATTTTTTATGAGCCCGAATTAAAGGCAGATATTTTTTTTCAATATTGGGCTTTTGATTTTGTTTTAATATAACATTTGTTAATCATAGTTCAGAATATTCTGGTTCAACTTAAAGAACCAGAAAAAAATAAACATTAAAAATAAATAAAATAATGAAATTAGAGATTTTTTCTATAAAACAAAGACAATTAGTATAAGTGAAGAAATGTTTGTTTAGAAAAATTAAAAATGAAAAAAAACTTAAAAAAAATGCCCAGCTAATTGTAACCGGCTGGAGCTTTTGAGGCTTGTAAGAAATTAGACAATTTTTGCTAATTTTCCGTTATTTTTAAATCATTTTTATTCATTTAAACTTTTTTGATCTGAAGTATCAGAAAACGATGAAAAAGCCTTAGATAAAAAAATACATTCAAAAGGCTAGAATTAAAAAATGAAAATATTATTGTTCAAGATATCAGATTGATTTTTCATCGTTTGTCAATGCAAAGCTGTCCAAAATGAGAAATGTTATGTGAATGCTATTTTATTCATGCTCATTTTCACTGATGTTTTCTGGTGTAGCTGTTTCTGCAATCTCTCAAAGAAATTCATAATAAATTTCATGATATTTTTTCTCAAAATTTATTTGTGATTAAAGAGTACTTAACTAGCAAAATTTAAACTTAGGAATATGTACCCTCCCTGCAAAGGCTGTTAAATTCTAATAAAACACTAATTGAATTGAATTGAAATTTCTTTAAGGAAGATAGAACATAGAAACACTTTTTTTGTAAAGTGCTTTTCGGTTGCTAACTCAATTAACTAGCAAAAACATATGTTTTTGAATTATCATTTTTGTTTTGCGCTAAAAAGATGAGAAAAAAACTTTATGGGTAATTCTCCACCAACTGACACGAAATCGGAAAAAGTTGCCCCGACCCCTCTTCGATTTGCGCGAAACTTTGTCCTAAGGGGTAACTTTTGTCCCTGATCACGAATCCGAGGTCCGTTTTTTGATATCTCGTGACGGAGGGGCGGTACGGCCCCTTTTATTTTGGAGCATGCGAAAAAAGAGGTGTTTTTCAATAATTTGCAGCCTGAAACGGTGATGAGATAGAAATTTGGTGTCAAAGGGACTTTTAAGTCAAATTAGACGCCCGATTTGATGGCGTTCTCAGAATTCCGAAAAAACTTATTTTTCATCAAAAAAAAAAAAACACTGTAAAAGTGTTAAAAACATTGCCATTTTCCGTTACTCGACTGTAAAAAATGTTGGAACATGTCATTTTAAGGGAAATATAATGAACTTTTTGAATCTACATTGATTCGGAAGGGTCATTTTTTCATTTAGAACAAAATTTTTAATTTTAAAATTTCGTGATTTTTCTAACTTTGCAGGGTTATTTTTTAGAGTGTAATAATGTTCTAAAAAATTGTAGAGCAGATAATTAAAAAAATGTTGATATGTAAACATAAGGGGTTTGCTTGTAAACATCACAAGTTATCGCGATTTTACGAAAAAAAAAGTTTCGAAAAAGTTGGTAGTTTTACAAAACATTTTTTCGTAAAATCACGATAACTCGTAATGTTTACAAGCAAACCCATTATGTTTACATATCAAAAAAATTGTAATTGTCTGCTCTACAACTTTGTAGAACATTATTACACTCTAAAGAATAGCCCTGCAAAGTTAGAAAAAAAAACACGAAATTTTAAAATGAAAAATTTTGTTCTAAATGAAAAAATGACCCTTCCGGGTCAATGTAGGTTCGAGAATTAAATTAAATTTCCCTTAAGGGGTTACATACATGTAAATCGGCTAAAATGTCAGAGATTGCTTTGAGCACACACTTAAACTTTTTTTCAAAATCTGTTTTCAGGGCATTAAAATATACATTTTCATCTACTAACAAAACAAATTTGAAGCCATTTGGTTGTACCGTTGCCGAGATATAGCTATTTGAAGTTTGTAGTTTCAAAAAACGGATGCCACGATATCTCAACATTGCTTCGACCAAATCGGCTCAAAATTTTGGTGAAGACTCGTAAAACCGGTCCCGTGTGCATGACGAAGGTCGATTTTCAAAAAAATATTTTTAAAAAAGATAAAAATATTTTTCTGTTTTACATATAAAAAATCTCCAGTTTGTGATTTTTGTATTTTTTGATAATTCAAAATTTCAAAATCGGCCTTCGTCATGCACACGAGATATGTCTTGAGAGTCTTCACCCAAAATTTCAGCCAATTTGGTCCGTCCCATCTCGAGATATCGTGGCACCCGTAAATCAACTTGGTGTTCAGAGAAAAACGCTCAGAAAGTTAGACAGTTGGCATTGCGCATGGCAAAATTCTGAGCCTAAATCGGCTCTAACTTAGTTAAATCATGAAATATCTTCATGAAACTTTCAGGAGTGATTGAAAATCATCTTTTAAGTGGATTCAATAAATTTTTTGTAATATGAAATTTTGTGATTTTCTACATGTATGTAACCCCTTAAAATGACATGTTCCAAAAATGGCACAGTTTCTAAATCTTATTTAGTGTTTTGCTCGATGAAAAATAAGTTTTTTCGGAATTCTGAGTTCACCATCAAATCGGGCAACTAATTTGACATAAAAGTCTGTTTGACACCAAATTTCTATCTCATCACCGTTTCAGGCTGCAAATTATTGAAAACCACCTCTTTTTTCGCATGCTCAAAAATAAAAGGGGTCGTACCGCCCCTCCGTCACCAGATATCAAAAAATGAACCTCGGATTCGTGATCAGGGACAAAAGTTACCCCTTAGGACAAAGTTTCTCGCTAATCGAAGGGGGGTCGGGGCAACTGCTGTGTGAGTTGGCGGAGAATTACCCTTATAAAAAATCTAAATTTTTTCTCCAAATAAAACAAAATATAAATATTCACCACTTACCAAAGTCTCTGAGAACTGCTAAATAGAAATTAATTATCAAAAAACGTGCACTTCGTATCCACGTTTTACATTTAATCTATCCTTGTTCTGTCTTTGCTTTCATAGTTTTGTGTGTGGGGATCATTGATCAACACATATCACACTTGTTTGATTCCCCATGATGTAAATCGACTTTTCTTCTATACATAATACTTAAATGATACAGTTTCCAAACGTTGCATTTGTTTCCCATATTTTGACATAAAACATTGCATTACAAAAAGGGTACGTAAAAAAATCAAAATCATAGCTCGCCTTCAATTCTCAGTTGATTAACTTAAATTTTGTGTGTACTTTGGGAAAAAATATTTATGATAAAAAATGTGTAGGATAAATTATTTATGGCTGAAAAACAAAAAAAATACGAGTTAAACTAAATCTGGTGGTCATTTCAAATTTTGGATCAATTTGAATTACAACCATAAATATTAAATCAAGAAACCTTCCCTTCCATCATCAAATTCGCCTTAAGTTAGGCACATGCAATGCACTTGCTTCAACTGTATCGCTTCATTCAGTGTCCACAATTCAACACAGGAAAAAAACAGCAAGAATAATTTTAATAATAATAATCTTTAGCATAATGTGGATAGAGTGTTATATATTGGTGATATTATTTAATTTTATAAATATTTGTTGAAAAAAAACCTTCATTTCTAACAATCATTCACCAAATATTCCAAATTAAAGTCACGGCCTGCATGACATCGTGAAACATTTACCTTCTGTGGTTACCAGGGATGCCAGATACACAGATTTGTCTGTGTTTCACAGACATTTAAGCTCGTGTCAGACATTTTTTGAGGTGTTAAAAACTTCATTAAATTGTTATTTTGTTAAAATATCAATCGAAACTTATTTCGTTAGTCTTCAAATGCTTAAAAACACAATTTTTGATAGATTTCTATGACTGTAAATTGATTTATTTGAATTTTAGACAAAGGCACAGACATACACAGACTTTTTCACAGACATTTTTAAAAATCATGTGGCATCCCTGGTGATTACTATCGCTCACGAGTCACACTTCAAGATGCCGGCACCGTCTTGCTCTCTGTTTATATTTATCGTTATAATTGTACAAACAGTCGGTGGAGGATGGCACGCGTCCTGAATGCACTTCCACTCTAGTGCACAGTACTACATTTAGGCCAACAGATTAGACATCATTTAAGTGGTGTTATGTGAATTGTTAAATTCTATTGTAGAATGTTATATAGAGTGGAAATTGTGAAAATGTTAAGCAATATTTCAATCAAAAAATATCCATAATTTTCTAATCTTGTCACTAAGCAGCGAATCATCCTATCTGAAACACAGCCAAAAAATCGTTATCAGCTTCTTCACAGCTTCATCCTTTGTTCGCGCAGTCGCAGTTTATCGTTGCAATCGCGGTGCAGCTGCAGAAAAACGGCCAGTCTCTAAGTGACTCTCATTGAGCAAGCAGCCATGTCACTTAAGTTTGATGAGCAGGGTGCACCCTTTATCGAGATGGGCCCCGACATTTGCCTCAAGCTGGACCTCAGCGAATACGACGATGACGTGGAGTGTGTAGGAAAGGCGCGGGAGGAGCTGCGTGAAACGCCGGAAGTTGTCCAGGAAAGTTTGGCGGAGTTTAGGAGTTTGCTGAAAGGTTGGTCGATTCGATCGAGGTTTAACTTGAAGCTAGACTAACAAATTATGAGGCCCAAGCCTTTAAAAAACAAAGTTTTTTTTACATGAATAAAAAGATTAGGAAGATTTATTATGTGCGCAAGCCATGTTCATATTCAATCATTGATTTACAGCTCTTCTAATTGTTTATCTTGCCATACACAAGAAACAAATGTGTGGATGTGTGGATGAACCTGTCTGTTGATGGTGTACTTATATTTGCATTTTAGAACACTCTGATCTGAACATCCCCGTTGATGATGATGCGTTCTTGAAGAAATTTCTGCGACCAACAAAGTATTATCCTCAAAGTGCTTTAAATATGGTAAGTTTTACAAAAGTTTAACTAGCAAATCACAAAGATTTTTTTTTTCCAGATATTAGGATGGTATAAGTTCAAAGCCAACAAAAAGTTTGTCACAGACGACATGTCGACAAACCGCATCAGGGTTGCTCTCGAAGAGAAAATTGTTCAATTATTGCCGAAAAGAGACCAACTTGGAAGACGGATCATTTTCGTAGAAATGGGATGTAAGTGTGGCAAAAACTTCTAAAATCACAAAAATTTTCAACTACATTCTAACCTTCAGCGAAATGGGACTGCTCAAAGGTGTCCTACCCGGAGCTGGTTCGCGCTGCGCAGGCCATGATCATAATTGCCCTGTTGGAACCTCGCACCCAGCTGCACGGCATTCAGTTCGTGGCCAACTTTGACCGGATGAGCCTGGCCCATTTGGTGCAATTTACACCAAAGTTTGCAAAATTATCCGTTGATTGCAGTCAGAAGTACACACCGATGCGGACCAAAGAGATTAATCTTGTGCACAACTCAGAGGTGTTCAATGTTATGTTTAAGATTTTCAAACCATTTCTGGGGCAGAAGTGGAATAAACGGGCAAGATTTTTTTTTAAATCCAGCGTTTGATAAAAAAATATAGTTAATCTTAAATTTTAGATTCACTTCCATGGCAACGATATGAACGGTCTTCACAAATATATTGATGCCGATTGCTTGCCACTTAGTTTGGGAGGAACTTTGGACTATCCCGAGGTGGAAGGGAAAGTGATGGCGGACTTTGTGGAGCAGTACGAGTGGCATTTGAAACGTTTGTATAATTTTGAGTTGTAGAGAATGAAAATATAAAATTTTCTGTTTTTCAGAATTAAACTCATACGGTTACAAGGAAGAGGAGAAGTAGAAGATATATTATGTTTGGTATGTTTTTAAAGGCACATGCTGTTATTTATTTTTATTAAATAAACTTGAAATTTATGTTTGTTTCCACTTGAAAAAAATCAAAATAGCTGATGACTTTGACATTTAAATTGTTTGCATTCGAACCAGCGACGTCTGGTTTGTTAGTCGTTATTCAAACAAGGACTAACATTCAAGACGTGGCATCCGATTGATTTTTCTTTTGGATTTATTGATTCAATTTGGAATTTCATTTGATTGCATTGCAACGTTGTATAGAGCAATTCCAGCTCAAATCAGGAATTTTTCTGGTACTTTTGTACCCGACCCTCTCCGATTCAGTCAAATTGAAAAGTTGTCAAAAGCAAACTTATGGAAAATTGGACGAGCTTTTCGGTAAAAATATTAACGAGACTGAAAAATTAAGTCTGTCATATAGAAATAGCCAAAAATCATCAAAATCCAAGACTTAGAGACTTATATGTAAAATTGACTGGGGAATCGATTCCCACTATCGGGTTTTAAAAATTTTGACGTGAGAACAATTAAAAAAAAACAGTTTCAGTAAAAGATTTTTGTATTTTTTTTTTAGAAGAGACATACCATCCTGCATTTTTCGTCAGTCTTTTTGTTACATTTTCCTCAAAAAAATTGAACGAAAAAAAATCGTGACGTCACCTTGAAAATTAACTTTTAAACTTAAAAATCAAAAATCTCGTAGAAGTGGCATGTATTTTTGTTTCAGTGTATTTTTTTCAGAAAGCTTGTCTAATTTTCTACAAGTTTGTCTTTGACCACTTTTTGATACGCTGCAACGGTTTCGAGATACAGTGATTTTTAAATTGCAAAATACAAATATATTTAAATACCTTCCCGGCCCGGGCAGAAAGTCGCATCATGGGACGAACAGAAAAATAACTTGAGTTGTTTTTGATATCATGGCATGATTTTTGTTTGTTCCAAAAACTAAAAAAATTGCCGCCGAATTTCATGATACTTTTTATGTTCCTAGACAGTGGATCATCAAATGTTTTATTTTCATTTCTATTTGATATTTTTGGACTTAGCAGAATTTCGAAAATTAATTTATTTGGGACTTTGAAAAAATTTCGACCCGTCTATCATAAGATGATATTTTGATGTTTGATCAAGTTTTCGCTGGACTTAGAAAAATTTCGAAAGCCAAATTATTTTGGGACTTAGAAAAAATTCGACCTCTCCATCAAGAGATTATATTTTCTAGTTTTATCTTGTTTTCGCTGGACTTAGCAGAATTTCGAATGCCCAATTATTTTGGGACTTAGAAAAAAAAACCGACCTGTCAATTATGAGATGATACAATTATTTTTCATCATGTTTTCGTTGGACTTAGCAAAATTTTCACTCCTCCACAAAATGCCATTTTTGTTAATGAAAATTTTTATTGAGTTTTTTTGCACTTTAATTTACTTTAAATACACTAGTTAAACTAATCACATTAAAAAGTATTTTAACGCACATAAAATTTCATCGCAAAGCGCAAAAAGTCATCTGGTTTATGGTACCCATGCTTATTAATGTTAGCCCCAAATCAAACAAAACAATCCATTTCATATAAATTAATTAGACTCTTGAACACTTATATATTTTCAAAAAAAACACCGATATACCACTTGTTTTCATAGTTCTATTATGTTTTCATATGGCAGTTTTCGACATTAAAAAAACTTCTTGTGACTATTTCTTTTTGTAAACAGTGCATTGGGTCTACTCAGTTCAGATAGCGCGAAGCACTTTTACTTAAAAAATAAGTCCTTATAAGTTTTCTGTCGAAAAATACCATTTGAATATAAAAATGTATCATGGGAAGTTGCGAAATATGGATTTGTAAGATTTATTCACAAATCACAAGTTTTCATGATACATTAATGTTTCTGGATGATATTTTCACGAACAGTTTTTTTCAGGCAAAAACCTGAACCTGTCTTGATTTTTTTATGTTTCTGGATGATATTTTTTCGCACCATTTTTTTCAGGAAAAAGCAGAATTGGCCATGATTATTTCATGTTCCTGGATGATATTTTTCGGTACCATGACATGATATTTTGAAGTTCAAAATGTCAACTTGGTTTGATATTTTTTTGATGTTTCGTAGAGTAACTCATGTTACATTTTATGTTTCTACATCTCTTAAGTCAAGCGTTCTGGAAACATGTCATCTTCATGTTTTTGGCAACATGACAAGTTTACCGTAAGATGTAATTTTCTGATCCCCGATCAGAAAATTACATCTTACGGTAAACTTGTCATGTTGCCAAAAACATGAAGATGACATGTTTCCAAAACGCTTGACTTAAGAGATCCCGGCCCGGGCAGAAAGTCGCATCATGGGACGAACAAAAAAATAACATGAGTTGTTTTTGATATCATGGCATGTTTGCTATTTGTTCCAAAAACTCTTAAAATGCGCGCCAAAATCTATGTTCCTTTCTATGTTTGTAGACCTTTTATCATCAGTTGTTAAATTTTCATTTTCTCATGATATTACCGGACTTAGAAAAAAATCGAAAACCGAATTATTTTGGGACTTAGAAAAAAAATTGACCTCTTTATAATGAGATGATGTTATTTTGTTTTATCATGCTTTCACTGGACTTAGCAAAATTTCGAAAGCCAAATTATTTTAGGACTTAGAAAAAATTTCGACCTCTTTATCATGAGATGATATTTTCTAGTTTTATCTTGTTTTTGTTGGACTTAGTAAAATTTTCACTCCTTGACAAAATTTCACTTTTCCTACACTTAGAATATTTTTTAAAACCCTGGATTATGAGATGATTCATAAAGTTATTTTTTTTCAAGCGGGATTTAGCTAAAATGATAGTTTTGTTAATGGACATTTTTATTGATTTTTTTCACTTTAATTTACTTTAAATGCACTAGTTAAACTAATCACATTAAAAGTATTTTACCGCATATACAATTTCATCGCAAAGCGCAAAAATGAGCCCACGCGCTCGCTCACTCTCTTTTCTCTCTTCTTTCGTTCACTGCTCGCACGCAACGCGCGAGACATGTCGTGACAGGAATCGGCAATCGGCAGACAGACAGCTTCTGCGTTCGTGGCGGGTTGGTTTGTGTACGTTTTCGCGCAGTAGTTTTCCGCGGATAAATTGTAATCCGCGAATCGCCGCGGGTTGTGAGTACGTTCTGTGGCCGAGGGAGTGTGTGTTCGTTCGTTCCGTGGCATTTGGGAGCCGTGATATGTTGTGGTTAAGTGATTGTTTGTGTTTTTGTGGCGGGGGGCTGCTGTGGATTAACGAGGAAAGGATTTTGGCGGATTCGCCAGGACAAGGACTAGGGTTTGTTTACGTTTTTGGTGCAGTAGTTTTCCACAGATTAACAACAGCCCGCGAATCGCCGCTGGTTGTAAGTGCGTATTTTGGCCGTGGGAATGTGCGTTCGTTGGTGTCGTTTTATGTGAGAGTTGCGAAATGTTGTAATTTATGTGAAAGTTGATGTTTCTGTGGCTCTGTGGAGAAGTTATGTTAGCGAAATCCTCCTGCTTACATGCCGCTGGTCATCGTTCCTCCTCCTCCTCCTCCTGCCGATGCTGTTAAGACGTGGATCAACGCCGGAATGATTTTGGCGAATTTGACAGTTTTCGGTGGAGGAAAACAGCAGTGTCGATTTGTTTTGGTTTTTGTCGTCGCGTCATCAGAATCGCGATTTGTGGGGAAACCGTATTTGATCCGTGTGTTTTCGCGAGTGTGCGTGTGATTGTTTACGTTTCTGCGTTCATGGTGGTGATTGGGGACTGGACGTGAAACTGTGACATTGTTTCTATCGTTTTGGAGTGTCAGCGATAGAAGGATGAACCTTCCTCTTGTGATTCCGGAGGAGGTGATTCAATTGAGTGGCTCGAAAGCAGTTTCACGGAGTAGGATGAGTCCACCTGAAACCCGACGAATATTTTCCGACGATTTTTTAATCTCAGATAAGTATTGATTGTTTTCTTTTTCTTTGTTTACTATAGAATTTTTAATTATTCCATAAATGTTGTTTGAGAATTGATGCTTTGTGTTTTATTTTCTCTTACAGATCTACTAACGGGCATTTTCTGGACATTCGGCTTCTAGAATTTTGTTTAGTTTGACCAATCAGCTGCAAAAATGGATTGTGCTGCAATCATATGCTCTCTGGATGCATTTAAAGAGGATTAACAAGGTATGTACGAGAATTATTATTTCAAAGTGAACCTATCACTTCAGTTTAGAAATTCTTTCAAACATTTCAATGTTTGTTTAGCAAAGTTCAGTTTTTCATTCTGTTATTTATGCTGATTTTGAATACACATTATTGACTTTTGACAGATTGATATAAAATTCTTAAAATAAATTATTTATTGATAAGGATTGTATATATTTTTTAGTTTCTTTCCTTTAAAGACCATATTTTTGTTTATTTTTTGTTGTTTGGAAATTTTATAAATTTAAATGTTTGTATAAGACCGAGCCACGTAGCCCAGTTGTAACGCTTCCGCCTTGACAATATTTACAAATTTCTACACTTTCAAATAGGTTTGCTAGAATTTCAGGAAAATTTTCAGCGGCCAATGCAAATAAATTAGTGCATTATTGATTTGTTTAGTTCAATTGTACATATTTTCGAAGCTTTTTCTTTGACTTGGCTTTACAAAAAGTTTTGGATGTAATTTCTTATTGCCCCCTGATATTTCGGGTCAACTTTGAAGGGGGAGTGACAAAAACTTTAAATGTAATTTGTACCAGCCTTACTTATTCACACTAAACTTTGAATTAATTCGAATTATACGGCAAATGATACAGTCATCCCACATATTCGGAACACCCACAAATTCGGAACACTTTTGTGATAATTTGTCAAAAGCATGCCAAATGCATCTTTTCTGTGTACCCTACTATTTTTAGGACCTTTATTTGGACATTCTTTTGCTATTTCATTAATATAAGTAGTACTTTTAAAAAAAAAACTGCATTTCGAGACTATTTTATTCAGAGCAGCAAATCGCTGCTTCCAAATTGCCTGTTCCATAATTGTGGGATGTTATTGTGCCTCCCACAATTGTGGAACACCTGAATTTAACTGATATTTTCACAAAAAAAAGTTAGCAGACCATTCATAAAACATTACTAAGCATGAGTTTTACTGGTTTCAGAATGTGAAGTCATTATTTTTATAAAAATATGTACCCCTGGAGCGATAAAAAAGATTGTTTACATCGTTAGAAAAAGTGTTCCGAATTTGTAGATTTCAAGGGTCGAAGTTTTTCTTCAAAACTTGATATAAAACGATAAAATTTGCAGTTGTTCGATACAGCATTCGAAAGATCGCAAAAACAGCTTTCAAATGAAGGTTCAGTTATCGATTTTCTATGATTTTTTGAATATTGGCCGATCTGTGAACTGTTCCTAATATGAGGGATGACTGTATACAAATATTTTTAAAAATTTAGATTGTCATTATGTTAAGTCTTCCAGCAGATTATTTGCTATAGTTTTTAATTTTAGGCTTATTCAATAAAAATAAATTTTACTAGAAAATCACATTATATCATTAAATTTATTTGTTTTATTAAAATACAATTGAAAAACAGTCTATATGAAACTTATATCTTCTTACTGTGTATTACGCTTTCTAAAGCAACCAAATTATTACAGAAAAAAAATATCTGGAAACATCACAACTTGTTATGATACGTTTATGTTTTTGTATGATATTTTTCGCCCCATATCTTTCCAGGAAAAAATGAACTGGTCGGGATAATTTTATGTTTATGGATGATATTTTTCCGCACCATAGCATGATAATTTGAAGTTTCCAACACGAACTTAAGTTGATAATTTTTTGATATGCGTAGAGTAAATTATGTTCGCGTTTATGTTTGATTAACTCTTAACTGGAAGTTAACAGGTACTTGACATGTTTGTGTTTTTGCGAACATGACAAGTTTTCAGGAAGATGTAACTTTCTGCCCGGGGGCCCGGGCAGAAAATCGCATCTTAGAAGGAACACAAAAATATCATGGATTGTTTTTGTGAACATGGCATGATTTTTGTTTGTTCCAAAAACTAAAAAATTTGCCGCCGAAATTCATGATACTTTTTATGTTCCTAAACAGTGTATCATCAAATGTTTTATTTTCATTTCTATTTGATATTTTTGGACTTAGCAGAATTTCGAAAATTAATTTATTTGGGACTTTGAAAAAATTTCGACCCATTTATCATGAGATGATATTTTGATGTTTGATCAAGTTTTCGCTGGACTTAGGAAAATTTCGAATGCCCAATTATTTTGGGACTTAGAAAAAAATCGACCTCTCCATCATGAGATGATATTTTCTAGTTTTATCTTGTTTTCGCTGGACTTAGCAAAATTTCGAATGCCCAATTATTTTGGGACTTAGAAAAAAAACCGACCTGTCAATTATGAGATGGACTTAGCTAAATTTTCACTCCTCGGCAAAATGCCACTTTTGTTAATGAAAATTTTTAGTGAGTTTTTTTTTCACTTTAATTTACTTTAAATACACTAGTTAAACTAATCACATTAAAAAGTATTTTAACGCACATAAAATTTCATCGCAAAGCGCAAAAATGAGCCCACGCGCTCGCTCTCTCTTTCTTCTCTCTTCTTTCGTTCACTGCTCGCACGCAACGCGCGAGACATGTCGTGACAGGAATCGGCAATCGGCAGACAGACAGCTTTTGCGTTCGTGGCGGGCTGGTTTGTTTACGTTTTCGCGCAATAGTTTTCCGCGGATAAATTGTAGTCCGCGAATCGCCGCGGGTTGTGAGTACGTTCTGTGGCCGAAGGAGTGTGTGTTTGTTCGGTTCGTGGCGTTCGGGAGCCGCGATATATTGTGGTTATGTGATTGCTTCTGTTTTGGTGGCTGGGGGCGAAGAAAAAGTTCCGCTCAGTGTTGACGGATGAAAGTAATGTTCAGGCCAAGCAGCTGCCCCCAAAAGAGGAATCCTCTTGCCCTCAATGTCACTTGGCCTCCTTCCTCCTCCTCCTCCTCCTGCAGGTGCTGTCTTGACACGGATCAACGCCGGAACGATTTCGGCGGATTTGACAGGACACGGGAGTTCTCGGTGAAGGAAAACACAGCTGGTTAAGTTTGTTTTGGTTTGGTGTCGCGTGATTGGAATCCTGGTTTGTGGGGGAACATTATTTTCGCGAATGCGCGATTGTGTGCGTGTGTGTTTGTTTACGTTTGACGTATTCTAGGTGAACGGGTGATTAGAACTGGATGAAACTTTCTTGGTGTTTCCGGAGGGGGTGAGCGAGAGAAAACTGACAAATCCGCGTTGGTGCTGGCTGCGGCCTGCGATTGTTCATGTGACTGTGCTTTGGGGTTTGTTTACGTTTTAATTGATTATTGTGAGTGTGTGGCAGGGGCATGGACGTGACAATGTGACATTGCTTCTATCATTTAGGGGTGTTCGTGACAGAAGGAAGAACAATTCTCTGGTTATTTCGGAGGAGGTAATCTATTGGGCGACTCGCGAGCAGTTTCCCGGTGAAGGTGGAGAGTGGAGTCCATCTGAATCGATGGTTCATGCTGGTTCTATATACTTAGTAGGAAGAAGTATTTCAACGAAAACCCTGGAAATTCTGTTTGAGAATTGATACTTTGTGTTTTGTTTTCTTTAACAGGACCACAACCTGGGCATGTTTTGGGACATTCAGCATCTGGCATTTTGTTTAACTAGACAAATTAGCTGCGATGCAACCGTGCTTTGGTTGAATGGATTTGAAGAGGATTAACCAGGTATGTTCGAAAAATATTATTTTAAAGTGAACCTATCACTGTTCAAACTTCATTTTGTTACTTTTTAGAATATATTTTTTTTTTCAAACCAAATCAATGTAGTCATAAATTTTATATTAATTGAATTGAAAAACCAAGATATATTGATCACAGATTTTGTGCGAATTATTGTTTCAATATTTTTAAAAGACGTTCTCGTAAAGAGATTTTTTTTTAAATTTTACGTTGTTGCAGTATTATATTGGTATAGTAATTGTCCTAAACTGAGATGAGAAATACTTCAAGAAACTGTTTAATTCAAAGAAAGATTTTGGTTTTGAGCAAATAATTCAACTAAAGAAAGAACATCACCCTTCTTCAATATTTGATTTGCTTTTATTATTTCAGTGTTTTAAAGAATTTGGGCATGAATCGTTTTTATGTTTATAAATAGATTTTTTTAGAAGTAGATTATGTTAAAGTCAATGTAACTTTTGCCAACAAAAGTTGTTTATATTAAATTAATAAACTGATGATCTATGTAACTTGCAATATCAAATAAAGTGAAATTTTATTTTAATATCTAATGAATCTCTTTAAATATTTTATACATTTAAAAATATTGTTGACTTTCAGTACACAGAAAAAATGATGGTAATATTCATCAAGGAATGGTGCCAGATTTTGTGGCAAAATAAATGATTAGTTTTACCACAGAAAATGATGAATTTTCATCAGTTTTTGATGAATATTCATCAGGTTCACATTTTTAAACATTTTTAATGTAATATAAGTCAAAAAAAGAGGTAATTTTCAACATACCAAATTTTCAACGTTCCAAAATTCAACTTTTTTTCTGTGTACATCATTTTAATAACTGATTGATTGAAAGTTATTAACAAAACTTTCAAAAAATAGATAAGACTGGTGTCCCTTAAAAATACACATTGTAACTGAGTTTTGTGGAATTAATATAAAATGAATATTAATGGGAAAAACTCAATATATAAATCGATTCAATTTAAATATCAATGTTGATAATTAATTCAATTTATACGCAATGTTTTTTCACAGTACGTTTTCATAGTTCTTTTATGTTTCAGATGACAGATTTCGACATTAAAAAAACCTTCTTCTGACTATTTTTGTAAACAGTGTATTGGGCTTACACCCTTACTAAGTATCATGATTTTTTGAGGTCAATATCCACTTTTCATACGATTTTTTGAGTTCAGGTACTTCAAGCATAAAAATGGTTATATGGGTTGAACTCAAAAAATCGTATGAAAAGTGAGATATTGAACTCAGAAAATCATGTTTTTCGGTAAGGGTGTACTCAGTTCAGATAGTGCTATGCACTTTTGCTTAAAAAATAAGCCCTTTTAAGTTTTCTGTCGAAAGATACCATCTGAAAATAAAAATGTATCATGGGAAGTTGCGAAATATGGATTTTAAGATTTCTTAACAAATCACAAGTTTTCATGATACATTAATGTTTCTGGATGATATTTTTTCGCACCATTTTTTCAGGAAAAAGCAGAATTGGCCATGATTATTTCATGTTCCTGGATGATATTTTTCGGTACCATGACATGATATTTTTAAGTTCAAAATGACAACTTGGTTTGATATTTTTTTGATGTTTCGTAGAGTAACTCATGTTACATTTTATGTTTCTACATCTCTTAAGTCAAGCGTTCTGGAAACATGTCATCTTCATGTTTTTGGCAACATGACAAGTTTACCGTAAGATGTAATTTTCTGATCCCCGGGCAGAAAGTCGCATCATGGGACGAACAAAAAAATAACTTGAGTTGTTTTTGTGAACATGGCATGATTTTTGTTTGTTCCAAAAACTAAAAAATTGGCCGCCGAAATTCATGATACTTTTTATGTTCCTAAACAGTGTATCATCAAATGTTTTATTTTCATTTCTATTTGATATTTTTGGACTTAGCAGAATTTCGAAAATCAATTTATTTGGGACTTTGAAAAAAATTCAACCCGTTTATCATGAGATGATATTTTGATGTTTGATCAAGTTTTCGCTGGACTTAGGAAAATTTCGAAAGCCAATTTATTTTGGGACTTAGAAAAAAATCGACCACTCCATCATAAGATGATATTTTCTAGTTTTATCTTGTTTTCGCTGGACTTAGCAAAATTTCGAATGCCCAATTATTTTGGGACTTTGGGAAACCGACCTGTCAATTATGAGATGATACAATTATTTTTCATTATGTTTTCGTTGGACTTAGCAAAATTTTCACTCCTCCGCAAACTGCCAGTTTTATTAATGGAAATTTTTATTGATTTTTTTTTCACTTTAATTTACTTTAAATACATTAGTTAAACTAATCACATTAAAAAGTATTTTACCGCAAAGTGCAAAAATGAGCCCACGCGCTCGCTCTCTCTCTCTTCTCTCTTCTTTCGTTCACTGCTCGCACGCAACGCGCGAGACATGTCGTGACAGGAATCGGCAATCGGCAGACAGACAGCTTTTGCGTTCGTGGCGGGCTGGTTTGTTTACGTTTTCGCGCAGTAGTTTTCCGCGGATAAATTGTAGTCCGCGAATCGCCGCGGGTTGTGAGTACGTTCTGTGGCCGAGGGAGTGTGTGTTCGTTCGGTCCGTGGCGTTCGGGAGCCGCGATATATTGTGGTTAAGTGATTGCTTCTGTTTTGGCTGCTGGGGCAAAGAAAAGTTCCGCTCAGTGTTGGCGGATGCAAGGAATGTTCAGGCCAAGCAGCTGCACCCAGAAGAGGAATCCTCTTGCCCTCAATGTCACTTGGCCTCCTTCCTCCTCCTCCTCATGCAGGTGCTGTCTTGACACGGATCAACGCCGGAACTATTTCGGTGAATTTGACAGGACACGGGAGTTCTCGGTGAAGGAAAACACAGCTGGTAAAGTTTGTTTTGATTTTGTGTCGCGTGATTGGAATCCTGATTTGTGGGGAACATTGTTTTCGCGAATGCGCGATTGTGTGCGTGTGTGTTTGTTTACGTTTGACGTATTCTTGGTGAACGGGTGATTACAACTGGATGAAACTTTCTTGGTGTTTCCGGAGGGGGTGAGCGAGAAAAAAACTGACAAATTCGCGTTGGTGCTGGCTGCGGCCTGTGATTGTTCATGTGACTGTGCTTTGGGGTTTGTTTACGTTTTTAATTGATTATTGTGAGTGTGTGGCAGGGGCAAGGACGTGACAATGTGACATTGCTTCTATCCTTTAGGGGTGTCCGTGACAGAAGGAAGAACCTTTCTCTGGTTATTTCGGAGGAGGTAATCTATTGGGCGACTCGCGAGCAGTTTCCCGGTGAAGGTGGAAAGTGGAGTCCATCTGAATCGATGGTACAAGCTGGTTCGAAATACTTAGTAGGAAGAAGTATTTCAACGATTTTTTGACTCAGATAAGTATTATTTGCTTTCCTTTTTTTTATTATATCATATTGGATTATTTGATAAAAAAAGCCCTGGAAATTCTGTTTGAAAATTGATACTTTGTGATTTGTTTTCTTTAACAGGACCACAACCTGGGCATGTTTCGGGACATTCAGCATCTGGCATTTTGTTTAATTAGACAAATTAGATGCGATGCAACCGTGCTTTGGTTGAATGGATTTGAAGAGGATTAACCAGGTATGTACGAAAAATATTATTTTAAAGTGAACCTATCACTGTTCAAACTTCATTTTGTTACTTTTGCAAATATATTTTTTTTCAAACCAAATCAATGCTTCGAAAATCTTTTTCTGGGAAGTTACTAGAATATTTTGTGCGAATTATTGTTTCAAAAGACGTTCTCGTAAAGAGATTTTTTTTTTAAATTTCACGTTGTTGCAGTATTATATTGGTATAGTAATTGTCCTAAACTGAGATGAGGAGTACTTTAAGAAACTGTTTAATTCAAAGAAAGATTTTGGTTTTGAGCAAATAATTCAACTAAAGAAAGAATATCACCTTTCTTCAATATTTGATTTGCTTTTATTATTTCAGTGTTTTAAAGAATTTGGACATGAATCGCTTTTATGTTTATAAATAGATTTTTTAGAAGTAGATTATGTTAAAGTCAATGTAACTTTTGCCAACAAAAGTTGTTTATATTACATTGAAAAACTGATGATGTATGTAACTTGCAATATCAAATAAAGTGAAATTTTATTTAAATATTTAATAAATCTCTTCAAATATTTTTACATTTAAAAATATTGTTGACTTTCAGTACACAGAAAAAATTATGGTATTATTCATCAGGGAATGGTGACAGATGTTGTGGCAAAATAAATGATTAGTTTTACCACAGAAAATGATGAATTTTCATCAGTTATTGATGAATATTCATCAGGTTCACATTTTTAAACATTTTTTATGTAATATATGTCAAAAAAAGAGGTAATTTTCAACATACCAAATTTTCAACGTTCCAAAATTCAACTTTTTTTCTGTGTACATCATTTTAATAACTGATTTATTGAAAGTTATTAACAAAACTTTCAAAAAATAGATAAGACTGGTGTCCCTTAAAAAATACACATTGTAACTGAGTTTTGTGGAATTAATATAAAATGAATATTAATGGGAAAAACTCAATATATAAATCGATTCAATTTAAATATCAATGTTGATAATTAATTCAATTTATACGCAATGTTTTTTTCACAGTACGCTTTCACTGTGCGCGCATGTTACGTCTCTCTCTCTTTTTCTGACTATTTTTGTAAACAGTGTATTGGGCTTACACCCTTACTAAAAATCATGGTTTTCTGAGTTCAATATCCCACTTTTCATACGATTTTTTTGATTTCAGGTACTACAAGCTTAAAAATGGTTAATGGGTTGAACTCAAAAATCGTATGAAAAGTGAGATATTGAACTCAGAAAATCATGTTTTTTGGTAAGGGTGTACTCAGTTCAGATAGTGCGATGGACTTTTGCTTAAAAAATAAGCCCTTTTAAGTTTTCTATCGAAAGATACCATCTGAAAATAAAAATGTATCATGGGAAGTTGCGAAATATGGATTTGTAAGATTTCTTCACAAATCACAACATTTCATGATACATTAATGATTCTGGATGACATTTTTACGAACAGTTTTTTTCAGGCAAAAACCTGAACCTGTCTTGATTTTTTTTGTTTCTGGATGATATTTTTTCGCACCATTTTTTTTAGGAAAAAGCAGAATTGGCCATGATTATTTCATGTTCCTGGATGATATTTTTCGGTACCATGACATGATATTTTTAAGTTCAAAATGTCAACTTGGTTTGATATTTTTATGATGTTTCGTAGAGTAACTCATGTTACATTTTATGTTTCTACATCTCTTAAGTCAAGCGTTCTGGAAACATGTCATCTTCATGTTTTTGGCAACATGACAAGTTTACCGTAAGATGTAATTTTCTGATCGGGTCGGGGCAGAAAGTTACATCTTCCTCATGTTCGCAAAAACACAAACATGTCAAGTACCTGTTAACTTCCAGTTAAGAGTTAATCAAACATAAACGCGAACATAATTTACTCTACGCATATCAAAAAATTATCAACTTAAGTTCGTGTTGGAAACTTCAAATTATCATGCTATGGTGCGGAAAAATATCATCCATAAACATAAAATTATCCCGACCAGTTCATTTTTTTCCTGGAAAGATATGGGGCGAAAAATATCATACAAAAACATAAACGTATCATAACAAGTTGTGATGTTTCCAGATATTTTTTTTCTGTAATAATTTGGTTGCTTTAGAAAGCGTAATACACAGTAAGAAAATATAAGTTTCATATAGACTGTTTTTCAATTGTATTTTAATAAAACAATATAATGTGATGTGATTTTCTAGTAAAATTTATTTTCATTAAATAAGCCTGAAATTAAAAAACTATAGCAAACAATCTGCTGCAAGACTAAACATAATGACAATCTTAATTTTTTTTAAATATTTGTATACAGTCATCCCTCATATTAGGAACAGTTTACAGATCGACCAATATTCAAAAAATCATAGAAAATCGATAATTGAACATAATGATTCGCTTTTACCTTCATTTGACAGCTGTTTTTGCGATCTTTCGAATGCTGTATCGAACAACTGCAAATTTTATCGTTTTATATCAAGTTTTGAAGAAAAACTTCGACCCTTGAAATCTACAAATTCGGAACACTTTTTCTAACGATGTAAACAATCTTTTTATCGCTCCAGGGTACATATTTTTATAAAAATAATGACTTCACATTCGGAAACCAGTAAAACTCATGCTTAGTAATGTTTTATGAATGGTCTGCTAACTTTTTTTGTGAAAATATCAGTTAAATTCAGGTGTTCCACAATTGTGGGAGGCACAATAACATCCCACAATTATGGAACAGGCAATTTGGAAGCAGCGATTTGCTGCTCTGAATAAAATAGTCTCGAAATGCAGTTTTTTTGTTTTAAAAGTACTGCTTATATTAATGAAATAGCAAAAGAATGTCCAAATAAAGGTCCTAAACATACAGAAAAGATGCATTTGGCATGCTTTTGACAAATTATCACAAAAGTGTTCCGAATATGTGGAATGACTGTATCATTTGCCGTATAATTCGAATTAATTCAAAGTTTAGTGTGAATAAGTAAGGCTGGTAAAAATTTTATTTAAAGTTTTTGTCACTCCTCCCTTCGAAGTTTGCCCGAAAAATCAGGGGCAACAAAAATTACATCCAAAATTGCATACTACTAACAATATTAAAACAAATCAAACTTTTTGTAAAGCCAAGTCAAAGAAAAAGCTACGAAAATCTGTACAATTGAACTAAACAAATCAATAATGCACTAATTTATTTGCATTGGCCGCTGAAAATTTTCCTGAAATTCTAGCAAACCTATTTGAAAGTGTAGAAATTTGTAAATATTGTCAAGGCGGAAGCGTTACAACTGGGCAACGTGGCTCGGTCTTATACAAACATTTAAATTTATAAAATTCCCAAACAAAAAAATAAACAAAAATATGGTCTTTAAAGGAAAGAATCAAAAAATATATGCAATCCTTATCAATAAATAATTTATTTTCAGAATTTTATATCAATCTGTCAAAAGTCAATAATGTGTATTCAAAATCAGCATAAATAACAAAATGAAAAACTGAACTTTGCTAAACAAACATTGAAATGTTTGAAAGAATTTCTAAACTGAAGTGATAGGTTCACTTTGAAATAATAATTCTCGTACATACCTTGTTAATCCTCATCCAATCCATCCAGAGAGCATATGATTGCAGCACAATCCATTTTTGCAGCTGATTGGTCAAAGTAAACAAAATTCTAGAAGCCGAATGTCCAGAAAATGCCCGTTAGTAGATCTGTAAGAGAAAATAAAACACAAAGCATCAATTCTCAAACAAAATTTATGGAATAATTAAAAATTCAATAGTAAACAAAGAAAAAGAAAACAAGCAATACTTATCTGAGTTTTAAAAATCGTCGAAAAATATTTGTCGGTTGACTAGTAGAACCAACATATGTAGCCACTTCAGGTGGACTCATCTTCCTCCGTGAAACTGCTTGCGAGCCACACAATTTAATCATCTCCTCCGGAATCACAAGAGGAAGGTTCAGAAACGTAAACAATCACACGCACACTCGCGAAAACACACGGACCAAATACGGTTCCTCCACAAATCGCGATTCTGATGACACGACGACAAAAACCAAAACAAATCGAAACTGCTGTTTTCCTCCACCGAGAACTGTCAAATTCGCCAAAATCATTCCGACGTTGATCCGCGTCTTGATAGCATCTGCTGGAGGAGGAGGAGGATGACCAGCGACATGCAGGCAGGAGGATTTCGATTCTGCGAACTGCGGCTTTGTCATGCACGCGCTAACGTAACTTTTTCTTCTCCAACGAGCCACCAAAACATCAACTTTCACATAAATAACAACATTTCGCAAATCTCACATAAAATGACACCAACGAACGCACATTCCCACGGCCAAAATACGCACTTACAACCCGCGGCGATTCGTGGACTGTTGTTAATCAGTGGAAAACTACTGCACCAAAAACGTAAACAAACCCTTGTCCTGGCGAATCCGCCAAAATCCTTTCCTCGTTAATCCACAGCAGCATCTTGGGCAAGGGAATTACTTTTCTGGTGCAGCGGCTTGGAAACTTTCCTTGCACCCGTCAACACGGAGCGAAACTTTTTCTTCGCCCCCCAGCCACAATAACACAAACAATCACTTAAACACAACATATCACGGCTCCCGAACGCCACGGAACGGACGAACACACACTCCCTCGGCCACAGAACGTACTCACAACCCGCGGCGATTCGCGGACTACAATTTATCCGTGGAAAACTACTGCGCGAAAACGTAAACAAACCAGCCCGCCACGAACGCAAAAGCTGTCTGTCTGCCGATTGCCGATTCCTGTCACGACATGCCGCGCGCGTTGCGTGCGAGCATGAACGAAAGAAGAGAGAAAGAGAGAGTGAGCGAGCGCGTGGGCTCATTTTTGCGCTTTGCGATGAAATTTTATATGCGGTAAAATACTTTTTAATGTGATTAGTTTAACTAGTGTATTTAAAGTAAATTAAAGTGGAAAAAAAGTCAATAAAAATGTCCATTAACAAAACTGCCATTTTAGCTAAGTCCGGCTTGAAAAAAAATTAACCTTGTAAATCATCTCATAATCCCGGGTTTTCAAAAATATTCTAAGTGTAGGAAAAGTGAAATTTTGTCGAGGAGTGAAAATTTTGCTAAGTCCAGCAAAAACAAGATAAAACTAGAAAATATCATCTCATGATAAAGAGGTCGAAATTTTTTCTAAGTCCCAAAATAATTTGGCTTTCGAAATTCTGCTAAGTCCAGCAAAAACAAGATAAAACAAAATAATATCATCTCATGATAAAGATTTCGAAATTTTTTCTAAGTCCCAAAATAATATGGCTTTCGAAATTTTGCTAAGTCCAGTGAAAACATGATAAAACAAAATAATATCATCTCATGATAAAGAGGTCAATTTTTTTTTCTAAGTCCCAAAATAATTCGGCTTTCGATTTTTTTCTAAGCCCGGGGGCCCGGGCAGAAAGTCGCATCATGGGACGAACAAAAAAATAACTTGAGTTGTTTTTGATATCATGGCATGTTTGATATTTGTTCCAAAAACTCTTAAAATGCGCGCCGAAATCTATGTTCCTTTCTATGTTTGTAGACCTTTTATCATCAGTTGATAAATTTCCATTTTCTCATGATATTACCGGACTTAGAAAAAAATCGAAAGCCGAATTATTTTGGGATTTAGAAAAAAATTGACCTCTTTATCATGAGATGATATTATTTTGTTTTATCATGTTTTCACTGGACTTAGCAAAATTTCGAAAGCCATATTATTTTGGGACTTAGAAAAAATTTCGAAATCTTTATCATGAGATGATATTATTTTGTTTTATCTTGTTTTTGCTGGACTTAGCAGAATTTCGAAAGCCAAATTATTTTGGGACTTAGAAAAATTTCGACCTCTTTATCATGAGATGATATTTTCTAGTTTTATCTTGTTTTTGCTGGACTTAGCAAAATTTTCACTCCTCGACAAAATTTCACTTTTCCTACACTTAGAATATTTTTGAAAACCCGGGATTATGAGATGATTTACAAGGTTAATTTTTTTTCAAGCCGGACTTAGCTAAAATGGCAGTTTTGTTAATGGACATTTTTATTGACTTTTTTTCCACTTTAATTTACTTTAAATACACTAGTTAAACTAATCACATTAAAAAGTATTTTACCGCATATAAAATTGAGCATGAGCATGAGCATGGTTGACTGCCAATGAGCTGCTACTCCGTTATTGACAGATCAGCTGAAGTTAAACAATGAATCAAAAATGATCAGTGGGAGCCAACCATCCGTTCACTGTTTAACCCCTGAAGACCCCGACTTTATTAGTCAATACCGGCGCCCTCCCAAGAAGCCTGCAGTTCAACAAAGGGAGGAATGTTAGTCCGATAGTTGAAGTTGCAGACTCATCAAGCACACAGTTTTTCGCTATATACTTGTTGATACCGCTTGAGACCGTTGAATCCACAGCATCTCCTTCAAGCATCACGTGATTATTTTTTTTTTTTCGGGTTAGTAGGATAAGGTATTGGTTTTTCGATGCCTCCCGAGCTACGACGCTATGGGGAGGACTTTCATAACAAACCCGTCGGCGAGCCTTCCGAGCAACGATGCTATGGGAAGGTCTTTCTAATTAGCACACCAAAACACTCGCGCACCGGTATTTAAATGCTGAATAAATGTAATTTTTCATCACGATTACCCAGACGACATTGATGATAAAGGAAGGACTTTTCTACAGTCATTTACAGTAATACTTAAACTTATTTTAATGCAACAATTCACACGACGTCGTGCCTCCCGATCAACGATGATGTAGGAAGGACTTGAGCAAGCCAATCAGGATGAAACACGAAATAAAATTCTTTTCTTTTCACACACAATGCCACATAATTGACCGCGCGTCACCACCCAACTAATTGAACTGATTTTCTTCTGCTTGTGGGCAAGCCAACTAGGATGAAACACGAAATAAAATTCTTTTCTTTTCACACACAATGCCACATAATTGACCGCGCGTCACCACCCAACTAATTGAACTGATTTTCTTCTGCTTGTGGGCAAGCCAACCAGGATGAAACACGAAATAAAATTCTTTTCTTTTCACACACAATGCCACATAATTGACCGCGCGTCACCACCCAACTAATTGAACTGATTTTCTTCTGCTTGTGGGCAAGCCAACCAGGATGAAACAAGAAATAAAATTCTTTTCTTTTCACACACAATGCCACATAATTGACCGCGCGTCACCACCCAACTAATTGAACTGATTTTCTTCTGCTTGTGGGCAAGCCAACCAGGATGAAACACGAAATAAAATTCTTTTCTTTTCACACACAATGCCACATAATTGACCGCGCGTCACCACCCAACTAATTGGACTGATTTTCTTCTGCTTGTGGGCAAGCCAACTAGGATGAAACACGAAATAAAATTCTTTTCTTTTCACACACAATGCCACATAATTGACCGCGCGTCACCACCCAACTAATTGAACTGATTTTCTTCTGCTTGTGGGCAAGCCAACCAGGATGAAACACGAAATAAAATTCTTTTCTTTTCACACACAATGCCACATAATTGACCGCGCGTCACCACCCAACTAATTGGACTGATTTTCTTCTGCTTGTGGGCAAGCCAACTAGGATGAAACACGAAATAAAATTCTTTTCTTTTCACACACAATGCCACATAATTGACCGCGCGTCACCACCCAACTAATTGAACTGATTTTCTTCTGCTTGTGGGCAAGCCAACCAGGATGAAACACGAAATAAAATTCTCTTCTTTTCACACACAATGCCACATAATTGACCGCGCGTCACCACCCAACTAATTGAACTGATTTTCTTCTGCTTGTGGGCAAGCCAACTAGGATGAAACACGAAATAAAATTCTTTTCTTTTCACACACAATGCCACATAATTGACCGCGCGTCACCACCCAACTAATTGAACTGATTTTCTTCTGCTTGTGGGCAAGCCAACCAGGATGAAACACGAAATAAAATTCTTTTCTTTTCACACACAATGCCACATAATTGACCGCGCGTCACCACCCAACTAATTGGACTGATTTTCTTCTGCTTGTGGGCAAGCCAACTAGGATGAAACACGAAATAAAATTCTTTTCTTTTCACACACAATGCCACATAATTGACCGCGCGTCACCACCCAACTAATTGAACTCTATTTTACCGCATATAAAATTTCATCGCAAAACGCAAAAATGAGCCCACGCGCTCGCTCACTCTCTCTTTTCTCTCTTCTTTCGTTCATGCTCGCACGCAACGCGCGCGGCATGTCGTGACAGGAATCGTCAATCGGCAGACAGACAGCTTTTGCGTTCGTGGCGGGCTGGTTTGTTTACGTTTTCGCGCAGTAGTTTTCCACGGATAAATTGTAGTCCGCGAATCGCCGCGGGTTGTGAGTACGTTCTGTGGCCGAGGAGTGTGTGTTCGTCCGTTCCGTGGCGTTCGGGAGCCGTGATATGTTGTGTTTAAGTGATTGTTTGTGTTATTGTGGCTGGGGGCGAAGAAAAGTTTCGCTCCGTGTTGACGGGTGCAAGGAAAGTTTCAAGCCGCTGCACCAGAAAAGTAATTCCCTTGCCCAAGATGCTGCTGTGGATTAACGTGGAAAGGATTTTGGCGGATTCGCCAGGACAAGGGACAAGGGTTTGTTTACGTTTTTGGTGCAGTAGTTTTCCACTGATTAACAACAGTCCACGAATCGCCGCGGGTTGTAAGTGCGTATTTTGGCCGTGGGAATGTGCGTTCGTTGGTGTCATTTTATGAGATTTGCGAAATGTTGTTATTTATGTGAAAGTTGATGTTTTGGTGGCTCGTTGGAGAAGAAAAAGTTACGTTAGCGCGTGCATGACAAAGCCGCAGTTCGCAGAATCGAAATCCTCCTGCCTGCATGTCGCTGGTCATCCTCCTCCTCCTCCAGCAGATGCTATCAAGACGCGGATCAACGTCGGAATGATTTTGGCGAATTTGACAGTTCTCGGTGGAGGAAAACAGCAGTTTCGATTTGTTTTGGTTTTTGTCGTGTCGTGTCATCAGAATCGCGATTTGTGGAGGAACCGTATTTGGTCCGTGTGTTTTCGCGAGTGTGCGTGTGATTGTTTACGTTTCTGAACCTTCCTCTTGTGATTCCGGAGGAGATGATTAAATTGTGTGGCTCGCAAGCAGTTTCACGGAGGAAGATGAGTCCACCTGAAGTGGCTACAGATGTTGGTTCTACTAGTCAACCGACAAATATTTTTCGACGATTTTAAAACTCAGATAAGTATTGCTTGTTTTCTTTTTCTTTGTTTACTATTGAATTTTTAATTATTCCATAAATTTTGTTTGAGAATTGATGCTTTGTGTTTTATTTTCTCTTACAGATCTACTAACGGGCATTTTC